>NC_053397.1:1113952-1292541 GCF_905171765.1 Bufo bufo | reverse complement strand
GGGGAGCACATGGTCAGCAGCTGTGGTCAGGAGGAGCAGGCTGGTTATACAGGGGAGCACATGGTCAGCAGCAGTGGTCGGAGGAGCAGGCTGGTTATATAGGGGAGCACATGGTCAGCAGCTGTGGTCGGAGGAGCAGGCTGGTTATACAGGGGAGCACATGGTCAGCAGCTGTGGTCAGGAGGAGCAGGCTGGTTATACAGGGGAGCACATGGTCAGCAGCAGTGGTCAGGAGGAGCAGGCTGGTTATATAGGGGAGCACATGGTCAGCAGCAGTGGTCAGGAGGAGCAGGCTGGTTATACAGGGGAGCACATGGTCAGCAGCTGTGGTCGGAGGAGCAGGCTGGTTATACAGGGGAGCACATGGTCAGCAGCTGTGGTCGGGAGGAGCAGGCTGGTTATACAGGGGAGCACATGGTCAGCAGCAGTGGTCAGGAGGAGCAGGCTGGTTATACAGGGGAGCACATGGTCAGCAGCAGTGGTCAGGAGGAGCAGGCTGGTTATACAGGGGAGCACATGGTCAGCAGCAGTGGTTAGGAGGAGCAGGCTGGTTATACAGGGGAGCACATGGTCAGGAGGAGCAGGCTGGTTATACAGGGGAGCACATGGTCAGCAGCTGTGGTCAGGAGGAGCAGGCTGGTTATACAGGGGAGCACATGGTCAGCAGCTGTGGTCAGGAGGAGCAGGCTGGTTATACAGGGGAGCACATGGTCAGGAGGAGCAGGCTGGTTATACAGGGGAGCACATGGTCAGCAGCAGTGGTCAGGAGGAGCAGGCTGGTTATACTGGGGAGCACATGGTCAGCAGCTGTGGTCGGAGGAGCAGGCTGGTTATACAGGGGAGCACATGGTCAGCAGCAGTGGTCAGGAGGAGCAGGCTGGTTATACAGGGGAGCACATGGTCAGCAGCTGTGGTCAGGAGGAGCAGGCTGGTTATACAGGGGAGCACATGGTCAGCAGCAGTGGTCAGGAGGAGCAGGCTGGTTATACAGGGAGCACATGGTCAGCAGCAGTGGTCAGGAGGAGCAGGCTGGTTATACAGGGGAGCACATGGTCAGCAGCAGTGGTCAGGAGGAGCAGGCTGGTTATATAGGGAGCACATGGTCAGCAGCAGTGGTCAGGAGGAGCAGGCTGGTTATACAGGGGAGCACATGGTCAGCAGCTGTGGTCAGGAGGAGCAGGCTGGTTATACAGGGGAGCACATGGTCAGCAGCAGTGGTCAGGAGGAGCAGGCTGGTTATACAGGGGAGCACATGGTCAGCAGCTGTGGTCAGGAGGAGCAGGCTGGTTATACAGGGGAGCACATGGTCAGCAGCAGTGGTCAGGAGGAGCAGGCTGGTTATACAGGGGAGCACATGGTCAGCAGCAGTGGTCAGGAGGAGCAGGCTGGTTATACAGGGGAGCACATGGTCAGCAGCAGTGGTCAGGAGGAGCAGGCTGGTTATACAGGGGAGCACATGGTCAGGAGGAGCAGGCTGGTTATACAGGGGAGCACATGGTCAGCAGCTGTGGTCGGAGGAGCAGGCTGGTTATACAGGGGAGCACATGGTCAGGAGGAGCAGGCTGGTTATACAGGGGAGCACATGGTCAGCAGCTGTGGTCAGGAGGAGCAGGCTGGTTATACAGCAGAGCACATGGTCAGCAGCTGTGGTCAGGAGGAGCATGCTGGTTATACAGGGGAGCACATGGTCAGCAGCTGTGGTCGGAGGAGCAGGCTGGTTATACAGGGGAGCACATGGTCAGCAGCAGTGGTCAGGAGGAGCAGGCTGGTTATACAGGGGAGCACATGGTCAGCAGCAGTGGTCGGAGGAGCAGGCTGGTTATACAGGGGAGCACATGGTCAGCAGCTGTGGTCGGAGGAGCAGGCTGGTTATACAGGGGAGCACATGGTCAGCAGCAGTGGTCAGGAGGAGCAGGCTGGTTATACAGGGGAGCACATGGTCAGCAGCTGTGGTCGGAGGAGCACGCTGGTTATACAGGGGAGCACATGGTCAGCAGCAGTGGTCAGGAGGAGCAGGCTGGTTATACAGGGGAGCACATGGTCAGCAGCTGTGGTCAGGAGGAGCAGGCTGGTTATACAGGGGAGCACATGGTCAGCAGCTGTGGTCGGAGGAGCAGGCTGGTTATACAGGGGAGCACATGGTCAGGAGGAGCAGGCTGGTTATACAGGGGAGCACATGGTCAGCAGCAGTGGTCAGGAGGAGCAGGCTGGTTATATAGGGGAGCACATGGTCAGCAGCAGTGGTCAGGAGGAGCAGGCTGGTTATACAGGGGAGCACATGGTCAGCAGCTGTGGTCAGGAGGAGCAGGCTGGTTATACAGGGGAGCACATGGTCAGCAGCAGTTGTCAGGAGGAGCAGGCTGGTTATACAGGGGAGCACATGGTCAGCAGCTGTGGTCAGGAGGAGCAGGCTGGTTATACAGGGGAGCACATGGTCAGCAGCTGTGGTCGGAGGAGCAGGCTGGTTATACAGGGGAGCACATGGTCAGCAGCAGTGGTCAGGAGGAGCAGGCTGGTTATACAGGGGAGCACATGGTCAGCAGCTGTGGTCAGGAGGAGCAGGCTGGTTATACAGGGGAGCACATGGTCAGCAGCAGTGGTCAGGAGGAGCAGGCTGGTTATACAGGGGAGCACATGGTCAGCAGCAGTGGTCAGGAGGAGCAGGCTGGTTATACAGGGGAGCACATGGTCAGCAGCTGTGGTCAGGAGGAGCAGGCTGGTTATACAGGGGAGCACATGGTCAGCAGCTGTGGTCGGAGGAGCAGGCTGGTTATAAAGGGGAGCACATGGTCAGGAGGAGCAGGCTGGTTATACAGGGGAGCACATGGTCAGCAGCTGTGGTCAGGAGGAGCAGGCTGGTTATACAGGGGAGCACATGGTCAGCAGCAGTGGTCAGGAGGAGCAGGCTGGTTATACAGGGGAGCACATGGTCAGCAGCTGTGGTCAGGAGGAGCAGGCTGGTTATACAGGGAGCACATGGGCAGCAGCTGTGGTCGGAGGAGCAGGCTGGTTATACAGGGGAGCACATGGTCAGCAGCAGTGGTCAGGAGGAGCAGGCTGGTTTTACAGGGGAGCACATGGTCAGCAGCTGTGGTCAGGAGGAGCAGGCTGGTTATACAGGGGAGCACATGGTCAGCAGCTGTGGTCGGAGGAGCAGGCTGGTTATACAGGGGAGCACATGGTCAGCAGCAGTGGTCAGGAGGAGCAGGCTGGTTATACAGGGGAGCACATGGTCAGCAGCGGTGGTCGGAGGAGCAGGCTGGTTATACAGGGGAGCACATGGTCAGCAGCAGTGGTCAGGAGGAGCAGGCTGGTTATACAGGGGAGCACATGGTCAGCAGCTGTGGTCAGGAGGAGCAGGCTGGTTATACAGGGGAGCACATGGTCAGCAGCAGTGGTCAGGAGGAGCAGGCTGGTTATACAGGGGAGCACATGGTCAGCAGCAGTGTTCGGAGGAGCACGCTGGTTATACAGGGGAGCACATGGTCAGCAGCTGTGGTCAGGAGGAGCAGGATGGTTATACAGGGGAGCACATGGTCAGCAGCTGTGGTCAGGAGGAGCAGGCTGGTTATATAGGGGAGCACATGGTCAGCAGCAGTGGTCAGGAGGAGCAGGCTGGTTATACAGGGGAGCACATGGTCAGCAGCAGTGGTCAGGAGGAGCAGGCTGGTTATACAGGGGAGCACATGGTCAGCAGCTGTGGTCGGAGGAGCAGGCTGGTTATACAGGGGAGCACATGGTCGGCAGCAGTGGTCAGGAGGAGCAGGCTGGTTATACAGGGGAGCACATGGTCAGCAGCTGTGGTCAGGAGGAGCAGGCTGGTTATACAGGGGAGCACATGGTCAGCAGCTGTGGTCGGAGGAGCAGGCTGGTTATACAGGGGAGCACATGGTCAGCAGCAGTGGTCAGGAGGAGCAGGCTGGTTATACAGGGGAGCACATGGTCAGCAGCAGTGGTCAGGAGGAGCAGGCTGGTTATACAGGGGAGCACATGGTCAGCAGCTGTGGTCAGGAGGAGCAGGCTGGTTATACAGGGGAGCACATGGTCAGCAGCAGTGGTCAGGAGGAGCAGGCTGGTTATACAGGGGAGCACATGTTCAGCAGCTGTGGTCAGGAGGAGCAGGCTGGTTATACAGGGGAGCACATGGTCAGCAGCTGTGGTCAGGAGGAGCAGGCTGGTTATACAGGGGAGCACATGGTCAGCAGCAGTGTTCGGAGGAGCACGCTGGTTATATAGGGGAGCACATGGTCAGCAGCTGTGGTCGGGAGGAGCAAGCTGGTTATACAGGGGAGCACATGGTCAGCAGCTGTGGTCAGGAGGAGCAGGCTGGTTATACAGGGGAGCACATGGTCAGCAGCAGGCTGGTTATACAGGGGAGCAGGCTGGTTATACAGGGGAGCACATGATCAGCAGCTGTGGTCGGAGGAGCAGGCTGGTTATACAGGGGAGCACATGGTCAGCAGCAGGCTGGTTATACAGGGGAGCACATGGTCAGCAGCTGTGGTCAGGAGGAGCAGGCTGGTTATACAGGGGAGCACATGGTCAGCAGCTGTGGTCAGGAGGAGCAGGCTGGTTATACAGGGGAGCACATGGTCAGCAGCTGTGGTCAGGAGGAGCAGGCTGGTTATACAGGGGAGCACATGGTCAGCAGCAGTGGTCGGAGGAGCAGGCTGGTTTTACAGGGGAGCACATGTTCAGCAGCTGTGGTCAGGAGGAGCAGGCTGGTTATACAGGGGAGCACATGGTCAGCAGCTGTGGTCGGAGGAGCAGGCTGGTTATACAGGGGAGCACATGGTCAGCAGCAGGCTGGTTATACAGGGGAGCACATGGTCAGCAGCTGTGGTCAGGAGGAGCAGGCTGGTTATACAGGGGAGCACATGGTCAGCAGCTGTGGTCAGGAGGAGCAGGCTGGTTATACAGGGGAGCACATGGTCAGCAGCTGTGGTCAGGAGGAGCAGGCTGGTTATACAGGGGAGCACATGGTCAGCAGCAGTGGTCGGAGGAGCAGGCTGGTTTTACAGGGGAGCACATGGTCAGCAGCTGTGGTCGGAGGAGCAGGCTGGTTATACAGGGGAGCACATGGTCAGCAGCTGTGGTCAGGAGGAGCACGCTGGTTATACAGGGGAGCCCATGGTCAGCAGCTGTGGTCAGGAGGAGCAGGCTGGTTATACAGGGGAGCACATGGTCAGCAGCAGTGGTCAGGAGGAGCAGGCTGGTTATACAGGGGAGCACATGGTCAGGAGGAGCAGGCTGGTTATACAGGGGAGCACATGGTCAGCAGCTGTGGTCAGGAGGAGCAGGCTGGTTATACAGGGGAGCACATGGTCAGCAGCAGTTGTCAGGAGGAGCAGGCTGGTTATACAGGGGAGCACATGGTCAGCAGCTGTGGTCAGGAGGAGCAGGCTGGTTATACAGGGGAGCACATGGTCAGCAGCTGTGGTCAGGAGGAGCAGGCTGGTTATACAGGGGAGCACATGGTCAGCAGCTGTGGTCGGAGGAGCAGGCTGGTTATACAGGGGAGCACATGGTCAGCAGCAGTGGTCAGGAGGAGCAGGCTGGTTATACAGGGGAGCACATGGTCAGCAGCAGTGGTCAGGAGGAGCAGGCTTGTTATACAGGGGAGCACATGGTCAGCAGCTGTGGTCGGAGGAGCAGGCTGGTTATACAGGGGAGCACATGGTCTGGAGGAGCAGGCTGGTTATACAGGGGAGCACATGGTCAGCAGCTGTGGTCAGGAGGAGCAGGCTGGTTATACAGGGGAGCACATGGTCAGCAGCTGTGGTCGGAGGAGCACGCTGGTTATACAGGGGAGCACATGGTCAGCAGCTGTGGTCAGGAGGAGCAGGCTGGTTATACAGGGGAGCACATGGTCAGCAGCAGTGGTCAGGAGGAGCAGGCTGGTTATACAGGGGAGCACATGGTCAGCAGCAGTGGTCAGGAGGAGCAGGCTGGTTATACAGGGGAGCACATGGTCAGCAGCTGTGGTCAGGAGGAGCAGGCTGGTTATACAGGGGAGCACATGGTCAGCAGCTGTGGTCGGAGGAGCAGGCTGGTTATACAGGGGAGCACATGGTCAGGAGGAGCAGGCTGGTTATACAGGGGAGCACATGGTCAGCAGCTGTGGTCAGGAGGAGCAGGCTGGTTATACAGGGGAGCACATGGTCAGCAGCTGTGGTCGGAGGAGCAGGCTGGTTATACAGGGGAGCACATGGTCAGCAGCTGTGGTCGGAGGAGCAGGCTGGTTATACAGGGGAGCACATGGTCAGCAGCAGTGGTCAGGAGGAGCAGGCTGGTTATACAGGGGAGCACATGGTCAGCAGCAGTGGTCAGGAGGAGCACGCTGGTTATACAGGGGAGCACATGGTCAGCAGCAGTGGTCAGGAGGAGCAGGCTGGTTATACAGGGAGCACATGGTCAGCAGCAGTGGTCAGGAGGAGCAGGCTGGTTATACAGGGGAGCACATGGTCAGCAGCTGTGGTCAGGAGGAGCAGGCTGGTTATACAGGGGAGCACATGGTCAGCAGCTGTGGTCGGAGGAGCAGGCTGGTTATACAGGGGAGCACATGGTCAGCAGCAGTGTTCGGAGGAGCAGGCTGGTTATACAGGGGAGCACATGGTCAGCAGCAGTGGTCAGGAGGAGCAGGCTGGTTTTACAGGGGAGCACATGGTCAGCAGCTGTGGTCAGGAGGAGCAGGCTGGTTATACAGGGGAGCACATGGTCAGCAGCTGTGGTCGGAGGAGCAGGCTGGTTATACAGGGGAGCACATGGTCAGCAGCAGTGGTCAGGAGGAGCAGGCTGGTTATACAGGGGAGCACATGGTCAGCAGCAGTGGTCAGGAGGAGCAGGCTGGTTATACAGGGGAGCACATGGTCAGCAGCGGTGGTCGGAGGAGCAGGCTGGTTATACAGGGGAGCACATGGTCAGCAGCAGTGGTCAGGAGGAGCAGGCTGGTTATACAGGGGAGCACATGGTCAGCAGCTGTGGTCAGGAGGAGCAGGCTGGTTATACAGGGGAGCACATGGTCAGCAGCAGTGGTCAGGAGGAGCAGGCTGGTTATACAGGGGAGCACATGGTCAGGAGGAGCAGGCTGGTTATACAGGGGAGCACATGGTCAGCAGCAGTGGTCAGGAGGAGCAGGCTGGTTATACAGGGGAGCACATGGTCAGCAGCTGTGGTCAGGAGGAGCAGGCTGGTTATACAGGGGAGCACATGGTCAGCAGCTGTGGTCAGGAGAAGCAGGCTGGTTATACAGGGGAGCACATGGTCAGCAGCTGTGGTCAGGAGGAGCAGGCTGGTTATATAGGGGAGCACATGGTCAGCAGCTGTGGTCGGAGGAGCAGGCTGGTTATACAGGGGAGCACATGGTCAGCAGCAGTGGTCAGGAGGAGCAGGCTGGTTATACAGGGGAGCACATGGTCAGCAGCTGTGGTCAGGAGGAGCAGGCTGGTTATACAGGGGAGCACATGGTCAGCAGCTGTGGTCAGGAGGAGCAGGCTGGTTATACAGGGGAGCACATGGTCAGCAGCAGTGGTCAGGAGGAGCAGGCTGGTTATACAGGGGAGCACATGGTCAGCAGCAGGCTGGTTATACAGGGGAGCAGGCTGGTTATACAGGGGAGCACATGGTCAGCAGCTGTGGTCGGAGGAGCAGGCTGGTTATACAGGGGAGCACATGGTCAGCAGCAGTGGTCAGGAGGAGCAGGCTGGTTATACAGGGGAGCACATGGTCAGCAGCAGTGTTCGGAGGAGCACGCTGGTTATATAGGGGAGCACATGGTCAGCAGCTGTGGTCGGGAGGAGCAGGCTGGTTATACAGGGGAGCACATGGTCAGCAGCAGTGTTCGGAGGAGCACGCTGGTTATACAGGGGAGCACATGGTCAGCAGCTGTGGTCGGGAGGAGCAAGCTGGTTATACAGGGGAGCACATGGTCAGCAGCAGTGTTCGGAGGAGCACGCTGGTTATATAGGGGAGCACATGGTCAGCAGCAGTGGTCAGGAGGAGCAGGCTGGTTATACAGGGGAGCACATGGTCAGCAGCAGTGGTCAGGAGGAGCAGGCTGGTTATACAGGGGAGCACATGGTCAGCAGCAGTGTTCGGAGGAGCACGCTGGTTATATAGGGGAGCACATGGTCAGCAGCTGTGGTCGGAGGAGCAGGCTGGTTATACAGGGGAGCACATGGTCAGCAGCTGTGGTCAGGAGGAGCAGGCTGGTTATACAGGGGAGCACATGGTCAGCAGCAGTGTTCGGAGGAGCACGCTGGTTATATAGGGGAGCACATGGTCAGCAGCTGTGGTCGGGAGGAGCAAGCTGGTTATACAGGGGAGCACATGGTCAGCAGCAGTGTTCGGAGGAGCACGCTGGTTATATAGGGGAGCACATGGTCAGTAGCTGTGGTCGGGAGGAGCAGGCTGGTTATACAGGGGAGCACATGGTCAGCAGCAGTGGTCAGGAGGAGCAGGCTGGTTATACAGGGGAGCACATGGTCAGCAGCTGTGGTCAGGAGGAGCAGGCTGGTTATACAGGGGAGCACATGGTCAGCAGCTGTGGTCGGAGGAGCAGGCTGGTTATACAGGGGAGCACATGGTCAGCAGCTGTGGTCAGGAGGAGCATGCTGGTTATACAGGGGAGCACATGGTCAGCAGCTGTGGTCGGAGGAGCAGGCTGGTTATACAGGGGAGCACATGGTCAGCAGCAGTGTTCGGAGGAGCACGCTGGTTATATAGGGGAGCACATGGTCAGCAGCTGTGGTCGGGAGGAGCAAGCTGGTTATACAGGGGAGCACATGGTCAGCAGCTGTGGTCGGAGGAGCAGGCTGGTTATACAGGGGAGCACATGGTCAGGAGGAGCAGGCTGGTTATACAGGGGAGCACATGGTCAGCAGCTGTGGTCAGCAGCAGTGTTCGGAGGAGCACGCTGGTTATATAGGGGAGCACATGGTCAGTAGCTGTGGTCGGGAGGAGCAGGCTGGTTTTACAGGGGAGCACATGGTCAGCAGCTGTGGTCAGGAGGAGCAGGCTGGTTATACAGGGGAGCACATGGTCAGCAGCTGTGGTCGGAGGAGCAGGCTGGTTATACAGGGGAGCACATGGTCAGCAGCTGTGGTCGGGAGGAGCAGGCTGGTTATACAGGGGAGCACATGGTCAGCAGCTGTGGTCAGGAGGAGCAGGCTGGTTATACAGGGGAGCACATGGTCAGCAGCAGGCTGGTTATACAGGGGAGCAGGCTGGTTATACAGGGGAGCACATGATCAGCAGCTGTGGTCGGAGGAGCAGGCTGGTTATACAGGGGAGCACATGGTCAGCAGCTGTGGTCGGAGGAGCAGGCTGGTTATACAGGGGAGCACATGGTCAGCAGCAGTGGTCAGGAGGAGCAGGCTGGCTATACAGGGGAGCACATGGTCAGCAGCTGTGGTCAGGAGGAGCAGGCTGGTTATACAGGAGAGCACATGGTCAGCAGCAGGCTGGTTATACAGGGGAGCAGGCTGGTTATACAGGGGAGCACATGATCAGCAGCTGTGGTCGGAGGAGCAGGCTGGTTATACAGGGGAGCACATGGTCAGCAGCTGTGGTCGGAGGAGCAGGCTGGTTATACAGGGGAGCACATGGTCAGCAGCAGTGGTCAGGAGGAGCAGGCTGGTTATACAGGGGAGCACATGGTCAGCAGCTGTGGTTGGAGGAGCAGGCTGGTTATACAGGGGAGCACATGGTCAGCAGCTGTGGTCGGAGGAGCAGGCTGGTTTTACAGGGGAGCACATGTTCAGCAGCTGTGGTCAGGAGGAGCAGGCTGGTTATACAGGGGAGCACATGGTCAGCAGCAGTGGTCAGGAGGAGCAGGCTGGTTATACAGGGGAGCACATGGTCAGCAGCAGTGGTCAGGAGGAGCAGGCTGGTTATACAGGGGAGCACATGTTCAGCAGCTGTGGTCAGGAGGAGCAGGCTGGCTATACAGGGGAGCACATGGTCAGCAGCAGTGGTCGGAGGAGCAGGCTGGTTATACAGGGGAGCACATGGTCAGCAGCTGTGGTCGGAGGAGCAGGCTGGTTATACAGGGGAGCACATGGTCAGCAGCAGTGGTCAGGAGGAGCAGGCTGGTTATACAGGGGAGCACATGGTCAGCAGCTGTGGTCAGGAGGAGCAGGCTGTTTGTACAGGGGAGCACATGGTCAGCAGCTGTGGTCAGGAGGAGCAGGCTGGTTATACAGGGGAGCACATGGTCAGCAGCAGTGGTCAGGAGGAGCAGGCTGGTTATACAGGGGAGCACATGGTCAGCAGCGGTGGTCGGAGGAGCAGGCTGGTTATACAGGGGAGCACATGGTCAGCAGCAGTGGTCAGGAGGAGCAGGCTGGTTATACAGGGGAGCACATGGTCAGCAGCTGTGGTCAGGAGGAGCAGGCTGGTTATACAGGGGAGCACATGGTCAGCAGCAGTGGTCAGGAGGAGCAGGCTGGTTATACAGGGGAGCACATGGTCAGCAGCAGTGTTCGGAGGAGCACGCTGGTTATACAGGGGAGCACATGATCAGCAGCTGTGGTCAGGAGGAGCAGGCTGGTTATACAGGGGAGCACATGGTCAGCAGCTGTGGTCAGGAGGAGCAGGCTGGTTATATAGGGGAGCACATGGTCAGCAGCAGTGGTCAGGAGGAGCAGGCTGGTTATACAGGGGAGCACATGGTCAGCAGCAGTGGTCAGGAGGAGCAGGCTGGTTATACAGGGGAGCACATGGTCAGCAGCTGTGGTCGGAGGAGCAGGCTGGTTATACAGGGGAGCACATGGTCGGCAGCAGTGTTCGGAGGAGCAGGCTGGTTATACAGGGGAGCACATGGTCAGCAGCTGTGGTCAGGAGGAGCAGGCTGGTTATACAGGGGAGCACATGGTCAGCAGCTGTGGTCGGAGGAGCAGGCTGGTTATACAGGGGAGCACATGGTCAGCAGCAGTGGTCAGGAGGAGCAGGCTGGTTATACAGGGGAGCACATGGTCAGCAGCAGTGGTCAGGAGGAGCAGGCTGGTTATACAGGGGAGCACATGGTCAGGAGCAGTGGTCAGGAGGAGCAGGCTGGTTATACAGGGGAGCACATGGTCAGGAGGAGCAGGCTGGTTATACAGGGGAGCACATGGTCAGCAGCTGTGGTCAGGAGGAGCAGGCTGGTTATACAGGGGAGCACATGGTCAGCAGCAGTGGTCAGGAGGAGCAGGCTGGTTATACAGGGGAGCACATGGTCAGCAGCAGGCTGGTTATACAGGGGAGCAGGCTGGTTATACAGGGGAGCACATGGTCAGCAGCTGTGGTCGGAGGAGCAGGCTGGTTATACAGGGGAGCACATGGTCAGCAGCAGTGGTCAGGAGGAGCAGGCTGGTTATACAGGGGAGCACATGTTCAGCAGCTGTGGTCAGGAGGAGCAGGCTGGTTATACAGGGGAGCACATGGTCAGCAGCTGTGGTCAGGAGGAGCACGCTGGTTATACAGGGGAGCACATGGTCAGCAGCAGGCTGGTTATACAGGGGAGCACATGGTCAGCAGCTGTGGTCAGGAGGAGCAGGCTGGTTATACAGGGGAGCACATGGTCAGCAGCAGTGTTCGGAGGAGCACGCTGGTTATATAGGGGAGCACATGGTCAGCAGCTGTGGTCGGGAGGAGCAAGCTGGTTATACAGGGGAGCACATGGTCAGCAGCTGTGGTCAGGAGGAGCAGGCTGGCTATACAGGGGAGCACATGGTCAGCAGCTGTGGTCAGGAGGAGCAGGCTGGTTATACAGGGGAGCAAATGGTCAGCAGCAGGCTGGTTATACAGGGGAGCAGGCTGGTTATACAGGGGAGCACATGATCAGCAGCTGTGGTCGGAGGAGCAGGCTGGTTATACAGGGGAGCACATGGTCAGCAGCAGGCTGGTTATACAGGGGAGCACATGGTCAGCAGCTGTGGTCAGGAGGAGCAGGCTGGTTATACAGGGGAGCACATGGTCAGCAGCTGTGGTCAGGAGGAGCAGGCTGGTTATACAGGGGAGCACATGGTCAGCAGCTGTGGTCAGGAGGAGCAGGCTGGTTATACAGGGGAGCACATGGTCAGCAGCAGTGGTCGGAGGAGCAGGCTGGTTTTACAGGGGAGCACATGTTCAGCAGCTGTGGTCAGGAGGAGCAGGCTGGTTATACAGGGGAGCACATGGTCAGCAGCAGTGGTCAGGAGGAGCAGGCTGGTTATACAGGGGAGCACATGGTCAACAGCAGTGGTCAGGAGGAGCAGGCTGGTTATACAGGGGAGCACATGTTCAGCAGCTGTGGTCAGGAGGAGCAGGCTGGTTATACAGGGGAGCACATGGTCAGCAGCTGTGGTCAGGAGGAGCACGCTGGTTATACAGGGGAGCACATGGTCAGCAGCAGTGGTCAGGAGGAGCAGGCTGGTTATACAGGGGAGCACATGGTCAGGAGGAGCAGGCTGGTTATACAGGGGAGCACATGGTCAGCAGCTGTGGTCAGGAGGAGCAGGCTGGTTATACAGGGGAGCACATGGTCAGCAGCAGTTGTCAGGAGGAGCAGGCTGGTTATACAGGGGAGCACATGGTCAGCAGCTGTGGTCAGGAGGAGCAGGCTGGTTATACAGGGGAGCACATGGTCAGCAGCTGTGGTCAGGAGGAGCAGGCTGGTTATACAGGGGAGCACATGGTCAGCAGCTGTGGTCGGAGGAGCAGGCTGGTTATACAGGGGAGCACATGGTCAGCAGCAGTGGTCAGGAGGAGCAGGCTGGTTATACAGGGGAGCACATGGTCAGCAGCAGTGGTCAGGAGGAGCAGGCTGGTTATACAGGGGAGCACATGGTCAGCAGCTGTGGTCGGAGGAGCAGGCTGGTTATACAGGGGAGCACATGGTCAGGAGGAGCAGGCTGGTTATACAGGGGAGCACATGGTCAGCAGCTGTGGTCAGGAGGAGCAGGCTGGTTATACAGGGGAGCACATGGTCAGCAGCTGTGGTCGGAGGAGCACGCTGGTTATACAGGGGAGCACATGGTCAGCAGCTGTGGTCAGGAGGAGCAGGCTGGTTATACAGGGGAGCACATGGTCAGCAGCAGTGGTCAGGAGGAGCAGGCTGGTTATACAGGGGAGCACATGGTCAGCAGCAGTGGTCAGGAGGAGCAGGCTGGTTATACAGGGGAGCACATGGTCAGCAGCTGTGGTCAGGAGGAGCAGGCTGGTTATACAGGGGAGCACATGGTCAGCAGCTGTGGTCGGAGGAGCAGGCTGGTTATACAGGGGAGCACATGGTCAGGAGGAGCAGGCTGGTTATACAGGGGAGCACATGGTCAGCAGCTGTGGTCAGGAGGAGCAGGCTGGTTATACAGGGGAGCACATGGTCAGCAGCTGTGGTCGGAGGAGCAGGCTGGTTATACAGGGGAGCACATGGTCAGCAGCTGTGGTCGGAGGAGCAGGCTGGTTATACAGGGGAGCACATGGTCAGCAGCAGTGGTCAGGAGGAGCAGGCTGGTTATACAGGGGAGCACATGGTCAGCAGCAGTGGTCAGGAGGAGCACGCTGGTTATACAGGGGAGCACATGGTCAGCAGCAGTGGTCAGGAGGAGCAGGCTGGTTATACAGGGGAGCACATGGTCAGCAGCAGTGGTCAGGAGGAGCAGGCTGGTTATACAGGGGAGCACATGGTCAGCAGCAGTGGTCAGGAGGAGCAGGCTGGTTATACAGGGGAGCACATGGTCAGGAGCAGGCTGGTTATACAGGGGAGCACATGGTCAGCAGCTGTGGTCGGAGGAGCAGGCTGGTTATACAGGGGAGCACATGGTCAGGAGGAGCAGGCTGGTTATACAGGGGAGCACATGGTCAGCAGCTGTGGTCAGGAGGAGCAGGCTGGTTATACAGGGGAGCACATGGTCAGCAGCTGTGGTCGGAGGAGCACGCTGGTTATACAGGGGAGCACATGGTCAGCAGCTGTGGTCAGGAGGAGCAGGCTGGTTATACAGGGGAGCACATGGTCAGCAGCAGTGGTCAGGAGGAGCAGGCTGGTTATACAGGGGAGCACATGGTCAGCAGCAGTGGTCAGGAGGAGCAGGCTGGTTATACAGGGGAGCACATGGTCAGCAGCTGTGGTCGGAGGAGCAGGCTGGTTATACAGGGGAGCACATGGTCAGCAGCAGTGGTCAGGAGGAGCAGGCTGGTTTTACAGGGGAGCACATGGTCAGCAGCTGTGGTCAGGAGGAGCAGGCTGGTTATACAGGGGAGCACATGGTCAGCAGCTGTGGTCGGAGGAGCAGGCTGGTTATACAGGGGAGCACATGGTCAGCAGCAGTGGTCAGGAGGAGCAGGCTGGTTATACAGGGGAGCACATGGTCAGCAGCAGTGGTCAGGAGGAGCAGGCTGGTTATACAGGGGAGCACATGGTCAGCAGCGGTGGTCGGAGGAGCAGGCTGGTTATACAGGGGAGCACATGGTCAGCAGCAGTGGTCAGGAGGAGCAGGCTGGTTATACAGGGGAGCACATGGTCAGCAGCAGTGGTCAGGAGGAGCAGGCTGGTTATATAGGGGCGCACATGGTCAGCAGCAGTGGTCAGGAGGAGCAGGCTGGTTATACAGGGGAGCACATGGTCAGCAGCAGTGGTCAGGAGGAGCAGGCTGGTTATACAGGGGAGCACATGGTCAGCAGCTGTGGTCAGGAGGAGCAGGCTGGTTATACAGGGGAGCACATGGTCAGCAGCTGTGGTCAGGAGAAGCAGGCTGGTTATACAGGGGAGCACATGGTCAGCAGCTGTGGTCAGGAGGAGCAGGCTGGTTATATAGGGGAGCACATGGTCAGCAGCTGTGGTCGGAGGAGCAGGCTGGTTATACAGGGGAGCACATGGTCAGCAGCAGTGGTCAGGAGGAGCAGGCTGGTTATACAGGGGAGCACATGGTCAGCAGCTGTGGTCAGGAGGAGCAGGCTGGTTATACAGGGGAGCACATGGTCAGCAGCTGTGGTCAGGAGGAGCAGGCTGGTTATACAGGGGAGCACATGGTCAGCAGCAGTGGTCAGGAGGAGCAGGCTGGTTATACAGGGGAGCACATGGTCAGCAGCAGGCTGGTTATACAGGGGAGCAGGCTGGTTATACAGGGGAGCACATGGTCAGCAGCTGTGGTCGGAGGAGCAGGCTGGTTATACAGGGGAGCACATGGTCAGCAGCAGTGGTCAGGAGGAGCAGGCTGGTTATACAGGGGAGCACATGGTCAGCAGCAGTGTTCGGAGGAGCACGCTGGTTATATAGGGGAGCACATGGTCAGCAGCAGTGGTCAGGAGGAGCAGGCTGGTTATACAGGGGAGCACATGGTCAGCAGCTGTGGTCAGGAGGAGCAGGCTGGTTATACAGGGGAGCACATGGTCAGCAGCAGTGTTCGGAGGAGCACGCTGGTTATATAGGGGAGCACATGGTCAGCAGCTGTGGTCGGAGGAGCAGGCTGGTTATACAGGGGAGCACATGGTCAGCAGCTGTGGTCAGGAGGAGCAGGCTGGTTATACAGGGGAGCACATGGTCAGCAGCAGTGTTCGGAGGAGCACGCTGGTTATATAGGGGAGCACATGGTCAGCAGCTGTGGTCGGGAGGAGCAAGCTGGTTATACAGGGGAGCACATGGTCAGCAGCAGTGTTCGGAGGAGCACGCTGGTTATATAGGGGAGCACATGGTCAGTAGCTGTGGTCGGGAGGAGCAGGCTGGTTATACAGGGGAGCACATGGTCAGCAGCTGTGATCGGAGAAGCAGGCTGGTTATACAGGGGAGCACATGGTCAGCAGCAGTGGTCAGGAGGAGCAGGCTGGTTATACAGGGGAGCACATGGTCAGCAGCAGTGGTCAGGAGGAGCAGGCTGGTTATACTGGGGAGCACATGGTCAGCAGCTGTGGTCAGGAGGAGCAGGCTGGTTATACATGGGAGCACATGGTTAGCAGCAGTGTTCGGAGGAGCACGCTGGTTATACAGGGGAGCACATGGTCAGCAGCTGTGATCGGAGAAGCAGGCTGGTTATACAGGGGAGCACATGGTCAGCAGCAGTGGTCAGGAGGAGCAGGCTGGTTATACAGGGGAGCACATGGTCAGCAGCAGTGGTCAGGAGGAGCAGGCTGGTTATACTGGGGAGCACATGGTCAGCAGCTGTGGTCAGGAGGAGCAGGCTGGTTATACATGGGAGCACATGGTTAGCAGCTGTGGTCGGAGGAGCAGGCTGGTTATACAGGGGAGCACATGGTCAGGAGGAGCAGGCTGGTTATACAGGGGAGCACATGGTCAGCAGCAGTGGTCAGGAGGAGCAGGCTGGTTATACAGGGGAGCACATGGTCAGCAGCTGTGGTCGGAGGAGCAGGCTGGTTATACAGGGGAGCACATGGTCAGCAGCAGTGGTCGGAGGAGCAGGCTGGTTATACAGGGGAGCACATGGTCAGCAGCAGTGGTCAGGAGGAGCAGGCTGGTTATACAGGGGAGCACATGGTCAGCAGCTGTGGTCAGGAGGAGCAGGCTGGTTATACAGGGGAGCACATGGTCAGCAGCTGTGGTCGGAGGAGCAGGCTGGTTATACAGGCTAGCACATGGTCAGCAGCTGTGGTCAGGAGGAGCAGGCTGATTATACAGGGGAGCACATGGTCAGCAGCTGTGGTCGGAGGAGCAGGCTGGTTATACAGGGGAGCACATGGTCAGCAGCAGTGGTCAGGAGGAGCAGGCTGGTTATACAGGGGAGCACATGGTCAGCAGCAGTGGTCAGGAGGAGCAGGCTGGTTATACAGGGGAGCACATGGTCAGCAGCTGTGGTCGGAGGAGCACGCTGGTTATACAGGGGAGCACATGGTCAGCAGCTGTGGTCAGGAGGAGCAGGCTGGTTATATAGGGGAGCACATGGTCAGCAGCTGTGGTCGGAGGAGCACGCTGGTTATACAGGGGAGCACATGGTCAGCAGCTGTGGTCAGGAGGAGCAGGCTGGTTATACAGGGGAGCACATGGTCAGCAGCAGTGGTCAGGAGGAGCAGGCTGGTTATATAGGGGAGCACATGGTCAGCAGCTGTGGTCGGAGGAGCAGGCTGGTTATACAGGGGAGCACATGGTCAGGAGCAGGCTGGTTATACAGGGGAGCACATGGTCAGGAGGAGCAGGCTGGTTATACAGGGGAACACATGGTCAGCAGCTGTGGTCAGGAGGAGCAGGCTGGTTATACAGGGGAGCACATGGTCAGCAGCAGTGGCCAGGAGGAGCAGGCTGGTTATACAGAGGAGCACATGGTCAGCAGCTGTGGTCGGAGGAGCAGGCTGGTTATACAGGGGAGCACATGGTCAGCAGCTGTGGTCAGGAGGAGCAGGCTGGTTATACAGGGGAGCACATGGTCAGCAGCTGTGGTCAGGAGGAGCAGGCTGGTTATACAGGGTAGCACATGGTCAGGAGGAGCAGGCTGGTTATACAGTGGAACACATGGTCAGCAGTTGTGGTCAGGAGGAGCAGGCTGGTTATACAGGGGAGCACATGGTCAGCAGCTGTGGTCGGAGGAGCAGGCTGGTTATACAGGGGAGCACATGGTCAGCAGCAGGCTGGTTATACAGGGGAGCACATGGTCAGCAGCTGTGGTCAGGAGGAGCAGGCTGGTTATACAGGGGAGCACATGGTCAGCAGCTGTGGTCAGGAGGAGCAGGCTGGTAATACAGGGGAGCACATGGTCAGCAGCAGTGGTCGGAGGAGCAGGCTGGTTATACAGGGGAGCACATGGTCAGCAGCTGGGGTCAGGAGGAGCAGGCTGGTTATACAGGGGAGCACATGGTCAGCAGCTGTGGTCAGGAGGAGCAGGCTGGTTATACAGGGGAGCACATGGTCAGCAGCAGTGGTCGGAGGAGCAGGCTGGTTATACAGGGGAGCACATGGTCAGCAGCTGTGGTCAGGAGGAGCAGGCTGGCTATACAGGGGAGCACATGGTCAGCAGCTGTGGTCAGGAGGAGCAGGCTGGTTATATAGGGGAGCACATGGTCAGCAGCTGTGGTCGGAGGAGCACGCTGGTTATACAGGGGAGCACATGGTCAGCAGCTGTGGTCAGGAGGAGCAGGCTGGTTATACAGGGGAGCACATGGTCAGCAGCAGTGGTCAGGAGGAGCAGGCTGGTTATATAGGGGAGCACATGGTCAGCAGCTGTGGTCGGAGGAGCAGGCTGGTTATACAGGGGAGCACATGGTCAGGAGCAGGCTGGTTATACAGGGGAGCACATGGTCAGCAGCAGTGGTCAGGAGGAGCAGGCTGGTTATATAGGGGAGCACATGGTCAGCAGCTGTGGTCAGGAGGAGCACGCTGGTTATACAGGGGAGCACATGGTCAGCAGCTGTGGTCAGGAGGAGCAGGCTGGCTATACAGGGGAGCACATGGTCAGGAGGAGCAGGCTGGTTATACAGGGTAGCACATGGTCAGGAGGAGCAGGCTGGTTATACAGTGGAACACATGGTCAGCAGTTGTGGTCAGGAGGAGCAGGCTGGCTATACAGGGGAGCACATGGTCAGCAGCTGTGGTCGGAGGAGCAGGCTGGTTTTACAGGGGAGCACATGGTCAGCAGCTGTGGTCGGAGGAGCAGGCTGGTTATACAGGGGAGCACATGGTCAGCAGCAGGCTGGTTATACAGGGGAGCACATGGTCAGCAGCAGGCTGGTTGTACAGCATAAAGGGCACTATCTGGTAAGTCGTCCGATCACCTGCAGGTGGAGTGTTTTGCTTTCTGGCAGTGTATGTGGCCTGCTGGGCTGGTGGTGAGCAGTGTGAGGAGGTGGCATGGTGGGGAGGTCCTGCCTGAGATGCTGAGGTCGACATGCAGTAGTTATAGAGCAGCATGAAGCCTAACCCATGAGGAGGGGATCAACCACCTCCATATCCCACCCTACAGTGGAGCGGAATAATTCCTCCCTGATAACTGGACATATCAGGGAATCCACATTGTGTGGCGAGCGCGGTCCCCTGTACCTGCTTGTATGTGCAGTGCTGACGTCCACGACACATGATATTTACACTTTGGACACGTTGTCTTGTCACGCTGGTGAATTTTCTTCTGTAGCAGAGTGCATGGCATTTCTGATTTCTCACCTTAGTAAATGATACTGGGCATAGTGGTCAGTATTGCACCTACCAGTCCTCATGGCCTTAAAGGGGTTGTCCGGTTTTATGATACTGATGACCTAAGCTCAGGGTCGCTCATCAGTATCAGATTGGTGGGGATCGGAGCTCATCAGCTGTTTGAAGGGGCCACAGTGGTCGTCTCCCCTGTAGTGGCGGGTAATTACTGCTTCCTCTCTCAGGGAGGTGAATGAAAAGCTGGAATTACCTGCGGGAGACGGCGGGCAGATATACGGAATGGGATGAAGCACGAACACTGTGGCCGCCTCAAAGCGCTGATCGGTGGGGGAGCTGGAAGTCCGATCCACCACCCTTGTACTGATGACCCAACCTGGTATCATGAACCTGGACAAGCCCTTCACTGTAATATATGATGTCTACCTCCAGACCGCCATGCGAGAGGTGAAGGGTCTCCCGGCCAGCGGGGGGCGCTCCTGCATTCACACACAGAATAATCACGGGCACTCCGGTTTCATGCTGCTTTGTGAATTTATTTTTCATTTTTTTTTCTTTTTTCACTGTTTCCACTTGTGCTCCTGCCTTGAATCATCCAAAAAGACAATCACAGCAGCAAGAGTGAACCCTCAGCATAGCCGGCGGAGATGAGAAAATCACCTACAGCAGTTACCCCACTTTTTCCTTTTTTTTTTAAAACCACAAACATTCGAGTATCACACGGCAGGAGTAGGTTGAGCGGTACAGAGCATAACCTTTGCATAGAGATAATAATGTTTTATGTACAATTAGTATCATCTAGAATTAAAAAAGTATGTAAAAATGGGCGACCGAGGATCTCCCCCCTCCGTGCGGATCATTTACAGGAAGGATCTGTAGATATAGATCTCTTTACATAGGTTTTTTTTTTTTGCCTTTTTCCCATTTGTCTTATGATGAGCCTGTAAAACACGGTTCCATTTCTGGAATCCCGGTCGGGGTCGGGATCCTACACTGGGATAATGCGTGCAAAGATGTCTTACGTAGGACGGACACAGAAAGCAGGTGGAGCCTTCTTCAGTGCGCCATTCTTGTAGGACCTGCACAGTTCTGTGGCCTTGATGTGCAGGCCAGGCCATGGGTCTCGTAGACTGGCCCTGTGATAGGGGGTCCCCAGCATCGAGGAGACCATGGCTTGTAGAGACAAGATGGCGCTGATGGGGAGCAGCCAGACACACTTATTGCTGTGATACATGCGTTGAGTGGCGGCCTTCTTCAGACGCTTCATGATGCAGAGATCTGGGCCTCGCCTTTCCATAGTCTGAACATACCGCGAATACGTCTCAGTATTACTAAGAACGTGTGGGCTTAAAGGGAGCTGCAGGTGGTGACCACCATAACCATGTACTGATCGAGCAGTTCTCATCTGGGTCCAGCAGCGGGGTGCCGACTTCTGGCTTATCCTAGCTGGGTATACAGGCGCAGCACTCAGATATAATACGCTGTGGGGAAAAACTGCCGCAAGACATGACTGGTGGGTGGAAGATGCACCAAATATAACATTTTCAGCCAAGTTGTGTGAATGGTACAACATTTAATACAAGGCAGCATTTGTCTGCAGAGGACGGACTATAGCGCGGTGTGAGGGGGCGTCACACCAAGTGCATGCAGATGACAGGGTCAGCACATCATCCTTCTGGGACTGAAGACAGGGACATGGGATCCTTCTCTAGAAGATGAAGTGGAGACATAATGCCTTAAAGGGGCTGTCCAAGGAGACAGCAGACCCTTTATTCCAGGCCTTCTGCAGCCACTTAGTCTAATGAGAACTTTCCTGTATACATCCAGAGGCTGAGGACAGTGCGCTCTGCTGTGGACTGGACCAGGTCAGGTCTTCAGCCTATGGCTGTACACCGTGACGAAGTGATGGAAAACGGGAAGGCGTGCACTCAGCAGTGGTGGACTGGCCATAGACCCTACAGGGAAATTTCCCAGGGGGCCGCCGGTGATGCTCCCAGTATTAATGCTAGGAGCATCAGGTACTTAAGCACTGGCCAGCAGACCCCTGCTCTTTTATACTGGACAGGTCATCAGTATCTGATGGTTAGGGGTCCGACACCCAGGGCCCCCACAATCAGCTGTTTGATAAGGCAGTGGTGCTCCTGTGAGCGCCGTGGCCTTCTCTCTGCTTTTCCTAGGCTAGTGACGACACATTCATGGGTCACGTGGCCTAGGAGCAGCTCAGCCCCATTCAAGGGAACGGGGCTGAGGGCAATACCAAGCACGGCCGCTATACAATGTGCGACGCTGTGCCTGGCGAGCACCCGTGCCTTCTCAAACAGCTGATTGGCGGGGGTCCTGGGTGTTGGACTCCCACCGATCAGATACTGATGACCAATATGCCCTTTGGTTCTGCTGGGGCAGTATTTTGTGCAGCACCACGATACTGCAGGCCCCGCCTTCTGTCAATTTGGACTCATCTATAACTTGGGGCCACTTTTAGGTTATTTCCAGGCCCACTGTAACTTCCAAGTTTGCCCCCGCTACGAAGAAAGGCAACCTACAGGGAATCTGAAGGAAGTTCTTGCTCCACGCATGGGATTCTCTGCAGCTTATCACTGGCATGACGGGGACACTTGGGACTTGCCATTTTCTTATGTCTGAGATCAGTTAGTGCTGATGATGTGTGAACATGGCCGTCATGGACTCTATCAGTGAGGCATTAGAGAGGCCAGGTTCTCTCTTCTCTCCAGATCAGCCCTGGAATATGTGACGAGGTCTTTACTGCTGCCTTATATGTACCCGTAATGTCATTGCTTCCTATGTAACACTGCTGACTGTCACCCCACGGACGCTACCTGAAGGATAGACCAAGTGGATGGCAAGGATGGTGCTGACAGTTAAGGCATGCCGAGGGTGTGGGAGAGTTATTGCACATATGCACTAGAGGGTGGAATACGCTGGTCAGACCACTCAACCAAGCTACAGCACAGCAGCATTTATTGCAGCAGCTTTCCAGCCGGCTGGCCAGCTCTGTCCTGGGACCACCAGACGGGTGAAGTGTGGATGCCTTATACCTGCCAGGATATCCCCACAACGTCTTCTTCTTTGCCTCTCCGTAACTTGACCGAGCTTGTAAACACATTACCAAACCAAAAGGAAGATAAAGCAGCCCACCAACTGCGGGATGAAAGAGCTAATCAGGCCGGACACATAGGGAATTATTGCTATTACGGTCCCAGAAAGGGGAGCAGGACTGTACGAACAACCGGTGCAGCAGCCAGGCCGCCAGGATGGCCTAGAAGCCAAGTAGACTTGCATCTTGACTGGTCTGGTACAGGAATGTCCCTTCTACCGTAGCCACGTTGCACTTCAAGTTCTAGAAATAGAATCTGTCCAAGGAAAGTGTGCGTTGTGCGGATCTCCACAGGAACGACGCTTTGTGCATGTCATCCAGTACTAGTGGTAGATACAGAGAAACATAGCCTTTTCGTGCACCCTGCTTGCAATAAGTATATTAGCTTTTTTTTTTTTTTTAACCTCATATTTTAGGGAATATTTCCCTTCTCACATGCATATAGGGATTGAACACAGAGTTTTGTCATTTCATAAGAGTAAAAATAGGTTTGAGGGTGGGGTGGTGTGCAGCCCCGCACCTGTGAGGATAGCCACTGTGGCCATGTGCATACACACACATCTGTCACCTGTAGAAACCTCTCATGGATGCTCTTCTGCTGCTCTGGGTGTAAAGCCATTGTGCAAGGTGAGGTTTAGTCCTTCAGAAAGGAAATGAATCCACCTTAAAGGAGCCTGAGGTCTTTGCTCAAGTATGAAAACAAGATCAATACTGTAGACTGGGGAAATGCTTGGCCATCAAGTCTGCCCCTTCCATGGAAACCTCTAGAAATGTATGTGAAAATGAAAGTAGAGCAGGGACCTTAGTGTACATTCATGCAGGAACATGGTTACAGTTCTTCTCCGGGATGAGCGACATGCGGCTTTTGCAGAAATCTGCCACGTTTCCGTTCCTAGCACTGCCCGGACACGGACCATCCAAGTGGTGTCACCTCTGCTTTCAGACACAAGTATTGATTGCTTTGTGATTATGAATATTATTTTGCAGTTGCACTGCCGTCCTCAGCTAAAGGGAGGTTTCCAGGCTGTGTATGGGACTCCCAGGACTGGAAGAGGTAGCCGACTTGCTCGTCTCTGTGGTGAGATTGATCCCACTGTCAATTGCATTGTTGTTTTTGTTGGGTGAAGGAGGCTGGCTGGAGTTTTGCTTCAGGGCAGGGTCTTCCTCCAGGTCTGTGTCATCAATTAGAGGGATATGTGGCTGAGTATCTTCTATCTTAAATTCTGGATGGGTCATGAAATTGTGAATGGAAGTTCGAGAGTCCGGTTTTTCTAAACCTTCATAGAGAGAGCTACGGAATGCCTTCACGACGCGGATCTGTGTGCAAGGAGTCAGAGAAGAGAGTGAAAAAGACAAATATATTCAGCGTTACAGACAAGAAAGAAAACAATGGGACTGTCCTCTGAAGAGAACCATGTTCTGGTCAGAAGTGGACAGTGGGGCGACAGGCGGCTCAGTGTTCTGTGCTTCACTCAGGTACATGAAGGAGCAGCCCTTAATAATCAGATGGACACAGATCTGTGGGCTGTGGATAAGAGAACCAAAGACCCATTTGTGGTCCGATTAGTAACAGTTCACAGTAATGATGTGGAGACAATGTAGACAGGAAAAGCACAAAACAACACTGGCATGGAGAGATGAGAGACGGGGAAGAACTGGAGCCTGTTTGCCATCGGCTTCTCACAGAGATCATAGCTCGGAGCAGACTCCTTCATTGCCATCAACTATTCCTGCAGCTTTTAGCAGAATTTTAGCAAAAGTAATAAATGTCTAATGGCAATTAAAGGCTGCTGTGTCCCCAGCTAAGAAAGGCATCCGGCCCCAGGACCACTTTCAGACAGTGTTATGGCCACAGCAGACCTCTTCATGGCCTTAATACTGTCTTTTCCGAGTGCTTTTATCTGCAGAATAACTGCTTGTGGTGGTCATTGAGGACTGCTAGATGATGATCCCTGTCAATCAGCCTCAGCAAACACAGCAGCAGAGACACGTCAGAGCAGACACTGAACAAACACATGCCACGACATACATAGGGTCACTGGCACCACAAGACGTAAGACGCTGGCACACAGTGACTCTACCGCACTACACTCCAAGCCCTGCATAATGTCTCAAAGCATCTTCTGCTTTTCTCATGCACAGAGGGTAAACGCTTGAGTATAGGCCCAATAGTCCCTTCAGCAACAATGGCTAAATGACTGCTTTTCCCAGAAGATTGCTTCCTCAGACGGAAGGACGAAAGCCTGTTGGGGGCATGATGCATGCACAAGATGCCAAAGGTACAGTAAAAGGGATGGCAGACACAGCTGCGGGCACAAGGCACTGGCCATTACACTCCTTGCCGAACTGGATCCTCTGTCCTCCCATCACCCAAGCTTTGTCTACCCTTTTCTACATCTGCGCTTTCAGGATAGAAATGATCTTATCACATACATTTTGGTAAAATCTAAATTTACTGCTGCCAAGATGAGCAAATACTACAGCATCACCTAGCAAACTCCCCTAAACTATTAAGAGATAACAGAAATCGGGGTCTCTTGGGGTAAATGCCAGGAAACAGACACTCTAGAGACACAGACAGGGAGAGACAAGCTCGTGTTCTAGCAGAGAGACAGCACACAACAGAAAACCTCTCTGGAGAGAGGAACTACAAGACAGACATGACAGCAGTCTACTACAGTGGCTTCTTCTTCCCCGCCAGCTGTAACAAATGACCACGTGAAAATCTTCATCCGATCCCTGCAATAAGACAGTAATAATACTGATAGCCGATCCCTGCAATAAGACAGCATTAATACTGATAGCGCTGGGGAGAGACATTCCAGTGAATCCTACAAGGGAGCGCGGTGTAGTCCTGTTGTGCATCTGCTCTTACTGCCACAGCATGGTGTATGTGATCAGTAGGGTATCGGCAGGGAATACCTCATGTTAGCGTTGCTTGGGGCTTGTCTCCTGGCTTCTTTGGAAGTTCTCCATGGTCTGTAAGAGCTTGTGAGTGCAGGACAGGGAGGGCATTAAGGCTGCAGGTGTAACGTGCTGTACACTGAATGGTAAAGCTGCCATTGGCTGCACATCAAGGCAATAGACAATGCAAATTGAACATGTGAAATTCAATCAAGTCTGCCTCGAAACACACGTCAACTGTTGGAATCTCTCATCAAGAGAGATTTTAATACCGTGGCTATGGGCTTGCATTCATCAATGCCGACAAGCAGCCCTACCTATTCAACTCAATACATCTCCTGACAACTAACAAACCTGGGACCTTTTTCCATGAGGTGGTCCTTTACACATGTGGAGATTCTCTAACTCTCATCATTCTCTGGCAGGCATCAAAACTGAAACCTCAGATTCGCACCTGTTTTGTGCATTCATGGTGTGCGAACAGTGAGATCCCCGGAATGCAAACCGCTAAATATTTCTGAGGGTTCTGTTTTCTTATACGGCAGGTAAACCTATGAGGAAACAATGGTCCACTGCGGCCTCAGTATGAAGATAGTGGGGTGCTTGGCATCTAATCAAACCCTCTCGATTTCATGGTTGAAGTTGGTCATTTTTGGGCATATACTCAAAGGTTTACCCTGGCTTCGTCAAGACGAAACCCTTATTTTCTGAGTTACATTCAATGTAGGCTGAAGATTAAAGACTCACAACCTCTTAATATTTCACTCTCTCTCGCTAAACCTTTGGTCCAGTGTTTTCTAGCCCTCTGAGAAAGACAAAGTGGGAAAGGTTTAGATAAAGAGCAGCGAGAAAGAAATGCAAATCCAGATCTACACTGGGTAAGGCCTCATGCACAAGAAAGTACTTTCTTTTCGCGTCCTTTCCGGTTTTTTTTTGTGGATCGTATACGGAACCATTCATTTCAATGGGTCCGCAAAAAAAAAAAACGGAAGTTACTCCGCGTGCATTGTTTCCGTATATCCGTTCCGTAAAAGAATAGAACATGTCCTATTATTATCCTCATTACAGACAAGGATAGCACTGTTCTATTAGGGGCCAGCTGTTCCGGTCCGCAAAATACGGAATGCACACGGACGTTATCTGTATTTTTTGCGGATCCGTTTTTTGCAGACCGCAAAATACATACGGTCGTGTGCATGAGACCAAATAGACATGACACTATGAGAATGTAGAGTCCCAAGAGATGCCAACTGCTGAGAGCCATGTGCAGGGATCTGGCGACAGGAAGAAGGACGAGTGTCGTTAACTAGTTAGTGGGTGGAAGAGCAAAGGATCTGATGAATAACCATTCTGATCGGATCACTACATGGAATAGAAACCACAGATTGTTGTTAAGAGGCACCTACGGACCAAGCCTTTACCACAGGGCATATGGGCTAATACACACCAGCAACCAGTAAAGATTCTTAACCCCTTGCTAACAATTTTCCATTTTTAAGTTTGCGTTTTTAATTCCCTACCTTCCTGGGGTCAATACTTTTTAACTTTCCTGTTGACATAGCCGTAAGGTCTTGTTTTTTGCAGGCCAAGTTGCACTTTTTAATGTCACCATTTAATATTGTATATGATGTAGTGGGAAACTGGAAAAAATTACTAATGGTTGGAATTAAAAAATTCGCAATTCTGCCAAGGTTTTACGATGCTTTGTATGTCGTAAAACTGACCTGTTCCCTTCGTTCTCCAGGTCAGTACGATTACAGCGATACCACATTTATATAGTTCTTTGGGTTTTGTTTTTATGGCGTTTCCTTATGATAACTGACCTGTTCTCTTTATTCTCCGGGTCAGTACGATTACAGCGATACCACATTTATATAGTTTTATATGATTTGTTATTACAGTGTTCCGTATGAGATAAAACTGACCTGTTCCCTTCATTCTCCGGGTCAGTACGATTACAGTGATACCACATTTATATAGTTTTATGGGTTTTGTTTTTACAGCGTTCCCTATGAGATAAAACTGACCTGTTCTCTTCATTCTCTGGGTCAGTACGATTACAGTGATACCACATTTATATAGTTTATGGGTTTTGTTTTTACAGCGTTCCCTATGAGATAAAACTGACCTGTTCCCTTCATTCTCCGGATCAGTACGATTACAGTGATACCACATTTATATAGTTTATGGGTTTTGTTTTTACAGCGTTCCCTATGAGATAAAACTGACCTGTTCTCTTCATTCTCTGGGTCAGTACGATTACAGAGATACCACATTTATATAGTTTATGGGTTTTGTTTTTACAGCGTTCCCTATGAGATAAAACTGACCTGTTCTCTTCATTCTCTGGGTCAGTACGATTACAGCGATACCACATTTATATAGTTTTATATGATTTGTTATTACAGTGTTCCGTATGAGATAAAACTGACCTGTTCCCTTCATTTCTCCGGGTCAGTACGATTACGGTGATACCACATTTATGTAGTTTTATGGGTTTTGTGTTTACAGCGTTCCCTATGAGATAAAACTGACCTGTTCTGTTCATTCTCTGGGTCAGTACGATTACAGTGATACCACATTTATATAGTTTTATGGGTGTTGTTTTTATGGCGTTCCCTATGAGATAAAACTGACCTGTTCTCTTCATTCTCCGGGTCAGTACGATTACAGTGATATCACATTTATATAGTTTTATGGGATTTGTTATTACTGCGTTACCTATGAGATAAAACTGACCTGTTCTCTTCATTCTCTGGGTCAGTACGATTACAGTGATACCACATTTATATAGTTTATGGGTTTTGTTTTTACAGCGTTCCCTATGAGATAAAACTGACCTGTTCTCTTCATTCTCTGGGTCAGTACGATTACAGTGATACCACATTTATATAGTTTATGGGTTTTGTTTTTACAGCGTTCCCTATGAGATAAAACTGACCTGTTCTCTTCATTCTCTGGGTCAGTATGATTACAGTGATACCACATTTATATAGTTTATGAGTTTTGTATTTACAGCGTTCCCTATGAGATAAAACTGACCTGTTCTCTTCATTCTCCGGGTCAGTACGATTACAGTGATACCACATTTATACAGTTTTATGGGTTTTGTTTTCACAGCGTTCCTTATGAGATAAAACAGACCTGTCTTCTTCATTCTCTGGGTCAGTACGATTACAGTGATACCACATTTATATAGTTTTATGGGTTTTGTTTTTACAGCGTTCCCTTGAGATAAAACTGACCTGTTCTGTTCATTCTCTGGGTCAGTACGATTACAGTGATACCACATTTATATAGTTTTATGGGTGTTGTTTTTATGGCGTTCCCTATGAGATAAAACTGACCTGTTCTCTTCATTCTCCGGGTCAGTACGATTACAGCGATACCACATTTATATAGTTTTATGGGATTTGTTTTTACAGTGTTCCATATGAGATAAAACTGACCTGTTCTCTTCATTCTCTGGGTCAGTACGATTACAGTAATACCACATTTATACAGTTTTATGGGTTTTGTTTTTACAGTGTTCCCTATGAGATAAAACTGACCTGTTCTCTTCATTCTCCGGTCAGTACGATTACAGTGATACCACATTTATACAGTTTTATGGGTTTTGTTTTCACAGCGTTCCCTATGAGATAAAACTGACCTGTTCTCTTCATTCTCTGGGTCAGTACGATTACAGTGATATCACATTTATATAGTTTTATGGGTTTTGTTTTTACAGCGTTCCCTATGAGATAAAACTGACCTGTTCTCTTCATTCTCTGGGTCAGTACGATTACAGTGATACCACATTTATATAGTTTATGGGTTTTGTTTTTACAGTGTTCCCTATGAGATAAAACTGACCTGTTCTCTTCATTCTCTGGGTCAGTACGATTACAGTAATACCACATTTATACAGTTTTATGGGTTTTGTTTTTACAGTGTTCCCTATGAGATAAAACTGACCTGTTCTCTTCATTCTCCGGGTCAGTACGATTACAGTGATACCACATTTATATAGTTTTATAGGTTTTGCTTTTACAGCATTCCCTATGAGATAAAACTGACCTGTTCTGTTCATTCTCTGGGTCAGTACATTTACAGTGATACCACATTTATATAGTTTTATGGGATTTGTTTTTACAGTGTTCCATATGAGATAAAACTGACCTGTTCTCTTCATTCTCTGGGTCAGTACGATTACAGTAATACCACATTTATACAGTTTTATTGGTTTTGTTTTTACAGTGTTCCCTATGAGATAAAACTGACCTGTTCCCTTCATTCTCCGGGTCAGTACAATTACGGTGATACCACATTTATATAGTTTTATGGGTTTTGCTTTTACAGCGTTCCCTATGAGATAAAACTGACCTCTTCATTCTCCGGGTCAGTACGGATACAGTGATACCACATTTATATTGTTTTATGGGTTTTGCTTTTACAGCATTCCCTATGAGATAAAACTGACCTGTTCCCTTCATTCTCTGGGTCAGTACGATTACAGTTATACCACATTTATATAGTTTTATGGGATTTGTTTTTACAGTGTTCCCTATGAGATAAAACTGACCTGTTCTGTTCATTCTCCGGGTCAGTACGATAACAGAGATACCACATTTATACAGTTTTATGGGTTTTGTTTTCACAGCGTTCCCTATGAGATAAAACGGACCTGTTCTCTTCATTCTCTGGGTCAGTACGATTACAGCGATACCACATTTATATAGTTTTATGGGATTTGTTTTTACAGTGTTCCATATGAGATAAAACTGACCTGTTCTCTTCATTCTCTGGGTCAGTACGATTACAGTGATACCACATTTATATAGTTTTATGGGATTTGTTTTTACAGTGTTCCATATGAGATAAAACTGACCTGTCCCCTTAGTTCTCCAGGTCAGTACGATTACAGCGATAAGACATTTATATAGTTCTTTGGGTTTTGTTTTTATGGCGTTTCCTTATGATAACTGACCTGTTCTCTTTATTCTCCGGGTCAGTACGATTACAGCGATACCACATTTATATAGTTTTATATGATTTGTTATTACAGCGTTCCCTATGAGATAAAACTGACCTGTTCTCTTCATTCTCCGGGTCAGTACGATTACAGCGATACCACATTTATATAGTTTTATATGATTTGTTATTACAGCGTTCCCTATGAGATTAAACTGACCTGTTCGCTTCATTCTCCGGTCAGTTCTCCGGTCAGTACGATTACAGCGATACCACACTTCTATAGTTTTATATGATTTGCTATTACAGTGTTCCCTATGAGATAAAACTGACCTGTTCCCTTCATTCTCCGGGTCAGTACGATTACAGCGATACCACATTTATATAGTTTTATGGGTTTTGTTTTTACAGTGTTCCCTATGAGATAAAACTGACCTGTTCCCTTCATTCTCCGGGTCAGTACGATTACAGCGATACCACATTTATATAGTTTTATATGATTTGTTATTACAGCGTTCCCTATGAGATAAAACTGACCTGTTCTCTTCATTCTCCGAGTCAGTACGATTACAGTGATACCACATTTATATAGTTTTATGGGTTTTGTATTTACAGTGTTCCCTATGAGATAAAACTGACCTGTTCCCTTCATTCTCCGAGTCAGTACGATTACAGTGATATCACATTTATATAGTTTTATGGGATTTGTTTTTACAGCGTTCCCTATGAGATAAAACTGACCTGTTTTCTTCATTCTCTGGGTCAGTACGATTACAGTAATACCACATTTATACAGTTTTATGGGTTTTGTTTTTACAGTGTTCCCTATGAGATAAAACTGTCCTGTTCCCTTCATTCTCCGGTCAGTACGATTACAGTGATACCACATTTATATAGTTTTATGGGTTTTGTATTTACAGTGTTCCCTATGAGATAAAACTGACCTGTTCCCTTCATTCTCTGGGTCAGTACGAATACAGTGATACCACATTTATATAGTTTTATGGGTTTTGCTTTTACAGCGTTCCCTATGAGATAAAACTGACACTTCTATAGTTTTATATGATTTGCTATTACAGTGTTCCCTATGAGATAAAACTGACCTGTTCTCTTCATTCTCCGGGTCAGTACGATTACAGCGATACCACATTTATATAGTTTTATGGGTTTTGTTTTTACAGTGTTCCCTATGAGATAAAACTGACCTGTTCCCTTCATTCTCCGGGTCAGTACGATTACAGCGATACCACATTTATATAGTTTTATATGATTTGTTATTACAGCGTTCCCTATGAGATAAAACTGACCTGTTCTCTTCATTCTCCGAGTCAGTACGATTACAGTGATATCACATTTATATAGTTTTATGGGATTTGTTTTTACAGCGTTCCCTATGAGATAAAACTGACCTGTTCTCTTCATTCTCCGGGTCAGTACGATTACAGTGATACCACATTTATATAGTTTTATGGGTTTTGTATTTACAGTGTTCCCTATGAGATAAAACTGACCTGTTCCCCTCATTCTCTGGGTCAGTATGATTACAGTATTACCACATTTATATAGTTTTATGGGTTTTCTGTTTACAGTGTTCCCTATGAGATAAAACCGACCTGTTCTCTTCATTCTCCGGTCAGTACGATTACAGTGATACAACATTTATATAGTTTTATGGGTGTTGTTTTTACAGCGTTCCCTATGAGATAAAACCGACCTGTTCTCTTCATTCTCCGGTCAGTACGATTACAGTGATACAACATTTATATAGTTTTATGGGTGTTGTTTTTACAGCGTTCCCTATGAGATAAAACTGACCTGTTCTCTTCATTCTCCGGTCAGTACGATTACAGTGATACTTGTCCTCTTCCCTATACCATAAAACTGACCAGTTACTTTCATTCGCCAGGTCAGTACGAATCCGGGAATGCATTTTTATATTGAGAAAAATATATTTTTTATTTTAGTCTCCATATTCTGACCCCTATAGCTTTTTACTGTATGTGGGCAGAGCTGTGTGAAGACTCCGTTTTTGCGGGGCGATCTGTACTTTTCAGTGATACCATTTTGGTGTGTGTACAACTTTTTGATCACATTTTTGTGTGAGAGAAGGGACCAAAAAAACAACAAATCGGCTATTCTGACTTTTTTTTTTTTAACGTTTCGCCGTTTTCCGTATGGGATTAAATTTTTTATATTTCAATAGCACAGGCATTTTTGCCAAGATACCTATGATGTGTATTTTAATTTTTTGTGTGGAAAGAGGGGGATTGAATTTTTTTTATTTTTTTACATTTTCTGTAATTTATAAAAACTTTATTTTTATTTTTTTTACACTTTTTTTTATAGTTTCCATAGGGAACTCTAACAAGCAATTGGCCGGGTATGGTCCTATTAGAGGATGACTAGGCAGCATGCTGAAGGTAGGGCTGGCTTGGTGTTGTGGCCCACATCTCACTTCCTAAGCCAATGGCCGGGTACATACTACTGGGGGAACTATAAGGGTCATTATCATAGAAAGTCCAGGCAGCATGCTGAAGGTAGGGCTGGCTTAGTGTTGTGGCCCACATCTCACTTCCTAAGCCAATGGCCGGGTACATACTACTGGGGGAACTATAAGGGTCATTATCATAGAAAGTCCAGGCAGCATGCTGAAGGTAGGGCTGGCTTGGTGTTGTGGCCCACATCTCACTTCCTAAGCCAATGGCCGGGTACATACTACTGGGGGAACTATAAGGGTGATTATCATAGAAAGTCCAGGCAGCATGCTGAAGGTAGGGCTGGCTTGGTGTTGTGGCCCACATCTCACTTCCTAAGCCAATGGCCGGGTACATACTACTGGGGGAACTATAAGGGTCATTATTATAGAAAGTCCAGGCAGCATGCTGAAGGTAGGGCTGGCTTGGTGTTGTGGCCCACATCTCACTTCCTAAGCCAATGGCCGGGTACATACTACTGGGGGAACTATAAGGGTCATTATTATAGAAAGTCCAGGAAGCATGCTGAAGGTAGGGCTGGCTTGGTGTTGTGGCCCACATCTCACTTCCTAAGCCACTGGCCGGGTACATACTACTGGGGGAACTATAAGGGTCATTATTATAGAAAGTCCAGGCAGCATGCTGAAGGTAGGGCTGGCTTGGTGTTGTGGCCCACATCTCACTTCCTAAGCCAATGGCCGGGTACATACTACTGGGGGAACTATAAGGGTCATTATTATAGAAAGTCCAGGAAGCATGCTGAAGGTAGGGCTGGCTTGGTGTTGTGGCCCACATCTCTCTTCCTAAGCCACTGGCCGGGTACATCCTACTGGGGGAACTATAGGGGTCATTATCATAGAAAGTCCAGGCAGAATGCTGAAGGTAGGGCTGGCTTGGTGTTGTGGCCCACATCTCACTTCCTAAGCCAATGGCCGGGTACATACTACTGGGGGAACTATAAGGGTCATTATTATAGAAAGTCCAGGCAGAATGCTGAAGGTAGGGCTGGCTTGGTGTTGTGGCCCACATCTCTCCTCCTAAGCCACTGGCCGGGTACATACTACTGGGGGAACTATAGGGGTCATTATCATAGAAAGTCCAGGCAGCATGCTGAAGGTAGGGTTGGCTTGGTGTTGTGGCCCACATCTCACTTCCTAAGCCAATGGCCGGGTACATACTACTGGGGGAACTATAAGGGTCATTATTATAGAAAGTCCAGGCAGAATGCTGAAGGTAGGGCTGGCTTGGTGTTGTGGCCCACATCTCTCCTCCTAAGCCACTGGCCGGGTACATACTACTGGGGGAACTATAGGGGTCATTATCATAGAAAGTCCAGGCAGCATGCTGAAGGTAGGGCTGGCTTGGTGTTGTGGCCCACATCTCACTTCCTAAGCCAATGGCCGGGTACATACTACTGGGGGAACTATAAGGGTCATTATTATAGAAAGTCCAGGCAGCATGCTGAAGGTAGGGCTGGCTTGGTGTTGTGGCCCACATCTCTCCTCCTAAGCCCCTGCTCCACATTGGAGACAATTGGATGAGGAGGAGGAGGAGGACAGCTTCTGAGGAGGTATTTTGTGCTGCACTATGGCATTACTGACACTGCCAACTTGTGTTGCCCCATTTTCTGTAAATTTAAACCCACCTACAACATTGGGGCCACGTTTAGTTTTTTTTTCAGGGCCACTTTAAGTTCCCAGTGCACCCCTGATAGTTTGTAAGGCTGAAAAAAGCCCTCTGCCCATCCGGTTCAGCCTGTTATTCTGCAACGTTGATCCAGAGGAAGCCAAACACCCTCAGGAGGCAGGGCTCCAGACTAAAAAAAATACCTAGTAGCCATTGGCTCCTGGACTGAAAAATTTAGGAGCCAAATTAAATTTTTAGTCGCCAAATCGAAACCGATTTAAAATTTTGGTATCGTGACAACGCTACGCCGATCAGATCGGCGTAGGGTTGTCTCGATACCAAAATTTTGATTCGCTTTCGTCACCATAAAAAAGTATTGCGATACTCAATACCACGCAAAAAAAAACCTCCAAAAAAAGCCGCCTGCATTTCATGAAACGTTCGGCCCATAATAGAACAGTCCGATCCTATTTTTTGGGGTGACAAGGTGATTAAAAAATGCTGAATCGCATGGTTTTTATTTATTTATTTCTGTTACGGCGCTCACCGCATAGGAGATACAGTTGCAAGAAAAAGTATGTGAACCCTTTGGAATGATATGGATTTCTGCACAAATTGGTCATAAAATGTGATCTGATCTTCATCTAAGTCACAACAATAGACAATCACAGTCGGCTTAAACTAATAACACACAAATAATTAAATGTTACCATGTTTTTATTGAACACACCATGTAAACATTCACAGTGCAGGTGGAAAAAGTATGTGAACCCCTAGACTAATGACATCTCCAAGAGCTAATTGGAGTGAGGTGTCAGCCAACTGGAGTCCAATCAATGAGATGAGATTGGAGGTGTTGGTTACAACTGCCCTGCCCTATAAAAACACACACCAGTTCTGGGTTTGCTTTTCACAAGAAGCATTGCCTGATGTGAATGATGCCTCGCACAAATGAGCTCTCAGAAGACCTACGATTAAGAATTGTTGACTTGCATAAAGCTGGAAAGGGTTATAAAAGTATCTCCAAAAGCCTTGCTGTTTATCAGTCCACGGTAAGACAAATTGTCTATAAATGGAGAAAGTTCAGCACTGCTGCTACTCTCCCTAGGAGTGGCCGTCCTGTAAAGATGACTGCAAGAGCACAGCGCAGACTGCTCAATGAGGTGAAGAAGAATCCTAGAGTGTCAGCTAAAGACTTACAGAAGTCTCTGGCATATGCTAACATCCCTGTTAGCGAATCTACGATATGTAAAACACTAAACATGAATGGATTTCATAGGAGGATACCACAGAGGAAGCCACTGCTCTCCGAAATAAACATTGCTGCATGCTTACAGTTTGCACAAGAGCACCTGGATGTTCCACAGCAGTACTGGCAAAATATTCTGTGGACAGATGAGACCAAAGTGGAGTTGTTTGGAAGAAACACACAACACTATGTGTGGAGAGAAAGAGGCACAGCACACCAACCTCAAAACCTCACCCCAACTGTGAGGTATGGTGGTGGTGGGGGCATCATGGTTTGAGGCTGCTTTGCTGCGGCAGGGCCTGGACGGATTGCTATCATCGAAGGAAAAATGAATTCCCAAGTTTATCACTTAAGGCCACCTGTCCACCAGCTGAAGCTCAACAGAAGATGGGTGTTGCAACAGGACAACGACCCAAAGCATAAAAGTAAATCAACAACAGAATGGCTTAAACAGAAGAAAATCTGCCTTCTGGAGTGGCCCAGTCAGAGTCCTGACCTCAACCCGACTGAGATGCTGGGGCATGACCTCAAGAAAGCGATTCACACCAGACATCCCAAGAATATTGCTGAACTGAAACAGTTCTGTAAAGAGGAATGGTGAAGAATTACTCCTGACCGTTGTGCACGTCTGATCTGCAACTACAGGAAACGTTTGGTGGACGTTATTGCTGCTAAAGGAGGTTCAGCCAGTTATTAAATCCAAGGGTTCACATACTTTTTCCACCTGCACTGTGAATGTTTACATGGTGTGTTCAATAAAAACATGGTAACATTTAACTCTTTGTGTGTTATTAGTTTAAGCCGACTGTGATGGTCTATTGTTGTGACTTAGATGAAGATCAGATCACATTTTATGACTAATTTGTGCAGAAATCCAGATCATTCCAAAGGGTTCACATACTTTTTCTTGCAACTGTATTTTTTAATAATTTAATAGTTTGGACTTTTCGGACGCAGCGCTATGTAATGTGTTTATTTATTTATTGTTTATATATTTTATATGTAAAATTGGGAAAGGGGGTATTTAAACTTAATATTTTAGGCTACTTTCACACCAGCGTTTTTCTTTTCCGGCGCTAAGTTCCGTCACAGGGGCTCTATACCGGAAAATAACGGATCAGGCATATCCCCCTGCAGTCTGAATGGAGAGCGATCCGTTCAGGATGCATCAGGACGTCTTCAGTTCAGTCATCTTGAGCATGCTATGGTTTTATCTCCGGTGAAAAAAACTGAGGACTTGCCGGAATGCGTAGGAATGTATTAGTGCCAGATCCGACATTCAAAATACCGGAATGCTGGATCAGTCCAAATGTGTAAAAAGATACAAGACGGATCCGTCTGTCCGCATGACAAGTGGAGAGACAGATCCGTTCTTGCAATGCATTTGTGAGATGGATCCGCATCCGGATGCGTCTCACAAATGCTTTCAGTCACATCCAGATCGGCGGATCCGGCGGGCAGTTCTGACGACTGAACTGCCCGCCGGATCACACTGCCGCAAGTGGAAAAGTAGCCTTAGTGTTGGTGTTTATTTTTTTTCTACTTACTATTAGCCCCCTTAGGGGCTGGAACCCTTGTCGTATTCACCCTTAGGCCCCTTTCACACGGGCGAGATTTCTGCGCGGGTGCAATGTGTGAGATGAACGCATTGCACCCGCACTGAATCCGGACCCATTCACTTCTATGGGGCTGTGCACATGAGCGGTGATTTTCACGCATCACCTGTGCATTGCGTGAAAATCTCAGCATGCTCTATGTTGTGTGTTTTTCACGCAACGCAGGCCCCATAGAAGTTAATGGGGCTGCGGGAAAATCGCAAGCAAGTGTGGATGCGGTGCGATTTTCACGCATGGTTGCTAGGATGAAAGTCTATTCACTGTGTTATTTTCCCTTATAACATGGTTATAAGGGAAAATAATAGCATTCTTTAATACAGAATGATTAGTAGGTCAATTGAGGGTTAAAAAAAAAGAAAAAAAAGAACTCACCTCCTCCAATTGATCGCATAGCTGCCGGTCTCCTGTTCTTTCTTCAGGACCTGTCAAAGGATCTGTGGTGACATCACTGTGCTCATCACATGGTACATCACATGATCAATCACCATGGTAATGGACCATGTGATGAGCTCAGTGACGTCACCACAGGTCCTTTGACAGGTCCTGAAAAAAAGAACAGGAGACCGGCAGCTACACGATCAATTGGAGGTTCATTTTTGAATTTTTTTTTTAACCCTCATTGGCACTGCACCACCAATGTTTATTATACTAGGGTGTTTGGGGGAAGGGGGCGCCACCAATGTTTATTATACTGGGGTGTTGGGGAGGGCGCACTTCACCACCAATGTTTATTATACTGGGGTGTTGGGGAGGGCGCACTTCACCACCAATGTTTATTATACTGGGGTGTTGGGGGGGGGGGGGCGCACTGCGCCACCAATTAAGATAACTGACCTGTTAATACAAATACAGGAGGCGGGTGCCGGAATCAAATAGCCGGCACCCGACCTCTATGACAGGGAGCTGCGGTCTGCTGCAGTACACCCCTCAGGTACCGCACCTGAAGGGTTAACTGCCGCTGATCGCAGCTCCCTGTCATGGAGGTCGGGTGCCGGCTATTTGATTCCGGCACCCGCCTCCTGTATTTGTATTAACAGGTCAGTTATCTTCATTGGTGGCGCAGTGCGCCCCCCCCCCAACACCCCAGTATAATAAACATTGGTGGCGCAGTGGCCACAGCCCCTCCTCCTCCTGTCTCTCTTCTTATTGGCGGCGGCGGCCCAGGGGGGAGGGAGAGACTCCTCCACTGCGCTGCTGAGAAGAACATCGGCGGCGGGCAGAGAACTGCCAGCTCCTGTGCCCGCCGCTGTATTCAACTGCAGAGCTGCGGCGGCGGGTCTAATCTCAAATGGCGACAAGACTAAAAAGTATTGTCGCCATTTGTAAATTCTGAAGACCTGTCCTCAGTTATCAATATCAGATCAGCAAGGGTCCGACGCCTAGCACCCCCGCTGATCAGCTGTATGAAGGGAAGGCGTGGGCAGTGTGCGCAGCCGTCTCCTGTCCCTCTTCCTCCACACCGCTCCTATGTCTATGGCAAGCAGAAAGAGAGAAGGGAGACGGGCATGCCCTGCGCTTCTTCCCTTCATACCACTCATCTGATATTGATGACTTATCCTGAGGAAAGGTAACCAATATTAAAAGGAAAAAAAACTCATTCCTGATTCCAAATCTGGTAATCAAAACCCTCCTGGATCAACGACCCTTCTTCAGTAATCCTGTAATATTGTTACTTTCAAGAAATGCATCCAGCACCTTCTTTTAGTAAATTCAAGATCACAAGCTCCCAACCTCCTAGTCTCACTGCTCTTACAGTAAAGAGTCCCACAGTCTCACTGCTCTTACAGTATAGAGTCTATAGTCTCACTGCTCTTACAGTATAGAGTCCATAGTCTCACTGCTCTTACAGTATAGAGTCCGTAGTCTCACTGCTCTTACAGTAAATAGTCCACAGTCTCACTGCTCTTACAGTAAAGAGTCCATAGTCTCGCTGCTCTTACAGTATAGAGTCCGTAGTCTCACTGCTCTTACAGTATAGAGTCCATAGTCTCACTGCTCTTACAGTAAAGAGTCCATAGTCTCACTGCTCTTACAGTAAAGAGTCCATAGTCTCGCTGCTCTTACAGTAAAGAGTCCATAGTCTCACTGCTCTTACAGTAAAGAGTCCATAGTATAACTGCTCTTACAGTATAGAGTCCATAGTCTCACTGCTCTTACAGTAAAGAGTCCATAGTCTCACTGCTCTTACCGTAAAGAGTCCATAGTCTCACTGCTCTTACAGTAAAGAGTCCATAGTCTCACTGCTCTTACCGTAAAGAGTCCATAGTCTCACTGCTCTTACAGTATAGAGTCCATAGTCTCACTGCTCTTACAGTAAAGAGTCCATAGTCTCACTGCTCTTACAGTATAGAGTCCATAGTCTCACTGCTCTTACAGTAAAGAGTCCATAGTCTCACTGCTCTTACAGTAAAGAGTCCATAGTCTCGCTGCTCTTACAGTATAGAGTCCGTAGTCTCACTGCTCTTACAGTAAAGAGTCCATAGTCTCACTGCTCTTACAGTAAAGAGTCCATAGTCTCACTGCTCTTACAGTATAGAGTCCATAGTCTCACTGCTCTTACAGTAAATAGTCCACAGTCTCACTGCTCTTACAGTAAAGAGTCCATAGTCTCGCTGCTCTTACAGTATAGAGTCCGTAGTCTCACTGCTCTTACAGTAAAGAGTCCATAGTCTCACTGCTCTTACAGTAAAGAGTCCATAGTCTCACTGCTCTTACAGTATAGAGTCTATAGTCTCACTGCTCTTACAGTAAAGAGTCCATAGTCTCACTGCTCTTACCGTAAAGAGTCCATAGTCTCACTGCTCTTACAGTATAGAGTCCATAGTCTCACTGCTCTTACAGTAAAGAGTCCATAGTCTCACTGCTCTTACAGTATAGAGTCCATAGTCTCACTGCTCTTACAGTAAAGAGTCCATAGTCTCACTGCTCTTACAGTATAGAGTCCACAGTCTCACTGCTCTTACAGTAAAGAGTCCATAGTCTCACTGCTCTTACAGTAAAGAGTCCATAGTCTCACTGCTCTTACAGTAAGGAGTCCATAGTCTCACTGCTCTTACCGTAAAGAGTCCATAGTCTCACTGCTCTTACAGTAAAGAGCCCATAGTCTCACTGCTCTTACAGTATAGAGTCCATAGTCTCACTGCTCTTACAGTAAAGAGTCCCACAGTCTCACTGCTCTTACAGTAAAGAGCCCATAGTCTCACTGCTCTTACAGTATAGAGTCCATAGTCTCACTGTTCTTACAGTAAAGAGTCCCACAGTCTCACTGCTCTTACAGTATAGAGTCCATAGTCTCACTGCTCTTACAGTACAGAGTCCATAGTCTCACTGCTCTTACAGTATAGAGTCTATAGTCTCACTGCTCTTACAGTACAGAGTCCATAGTCTCACTGCTCTTACAGTAAAGAGTCCATAGTCTCACTGCTCTTACAGTACAGAGTCCATAGTCTCACTGCTCTTACAGTACAGAGTCCATAGTCTCACTGCTCTTACAGTAAAGAGTCCATAGTCTCACTGCTCTTACAGTAAAGAGTCCATAGTCTGACTGCTCTTACAGTAAAGAGTCCATAGTCTCACTGCTCTTACAGTAAAGAGTCCATAGTCTCACTGCTCTTACAGTACAGAGTCCATAGTCTCACTGCTCTTACAGTAAAGAGTCCATAGTCTCACTGCTCTTACAGTATAGAATCCATAGTCTCACTGCTCTTACAGTAAAGAGTCCATAGTCTCACTGCTCTTACAGTATAGAGTCCATAGTCTCACTGCTCTTACAGTAAAGAGTCCACAGTCTCACTGCTCTTACAGTATAGAGTCCACAGTCTCACTGCTCTTACAGTAAAGAGTCCATAGTCTCACTGCTCTTACAGTACAGAGTCCATAGTCTCACTGCTCTTACAGTATAGAGTCCATAGTCTCACTGCTCTTACAGTATAGAGTCCATAGTCTCACTGCTCTTACAGTATAGAGTCCATAGTCTCACTGCTCTTACAGTAAAGAGTCCATAGTCTCACTGCTCTTACAGTAAAGAGTCCATAGTCTCACTGCTCTTACAGTAAAGAGTCCATAGTCTCACTGCTCTTACAGTAGAGTCCATAGTCTCACTGCTCTTACAGTATATAGTCCATAGTCTCACTGCTCTTACAGTAAAGAGTCCATAGTCTCACTGCTCTTACAGTATAGAGTCCATAGTCTCACTGCTCTTACAGTAAAGAGTCCATAGTCTCACTGCTCTTACAGTATAGAGTCTATAATATCACTGCTCTTACAGTAAAGAGTCCATAGTCTCACTGCTCTTACAGTAAAGAGTCCATAGTCTCACTGCTCTTACAGTAAACAGTCCATAGTCTCACTGCTCTTACAGTAAAGAGTCCATAGTCTCACTGCTCTTACAGTATAGAGTCCATAGTCTCACTGCTCTTACAGTAAAGAGTCCATAGTCTCACTGCTCTTACAGTATAGAGTCCATAGTCTCACTGCTCTTACAGTAAAGAGTCCATAGTCTCACTGCTCTTACAGTAAAGAGTCCATAGTCTCACTGCTCTTACAGTATAGAGTCCATAGTCTCACTGCTCTTACAGTATAGAGTCCATAGTCTCACTGCTCTTACAGTAAAGAGTCCATAGTCTCACTGCTCTTACAGTAAAGAGTCCATAGTCTCACTGCTCTTACAGTAAAGAGTCCATAGTCTCACTGCTCTTACAGTACAGAGTCCATAGTCTCACTGCTCTTACAGTACAGAGTCCATAGTCTCACTGCTCTTACAGTAAAGAGTCCATAGTCTCACTGCTCTTACAGTATAGAGTCCATAGTCTCACTGCTCTTACAATAAAGAGTCCATAGTCTCACTGCTCTTACAGTACAGAGTCCATAGTCTCACTGCTCTTACAGTAAAGAGTCCATAGTCTCACTGCTCTTACAGTAAAGAGTCCATAGTCTCACTGCTCTTACAGTAAAGAGTCCATAGTCTCACTGCTCTTACAGTATAGAGTCCATAGTCTCACTGCTCTTACAGTACAGAGTCCATAGTCTCACTGCTCTTACAGTATAGAGTCCATAGTCTCACTGCTCTTACAGTAAAGAGTCCATAGTCTCACTGCTCTTACAGTAAAGAGTCCATAGTCTCACTGCTCTTACAGTATAGAGTCCATAGTCTCACTGCTCTTACAGTAAAGAGTCCATAGTCTCACTGCTCTTACAGTATAGAGTCCATAGTCTCACTGCTCTTACAGTAAAGAGTCCATAGTCTCACTGCTCTTACAGTAAAGAGTCCATAGTCTCACTGCTCTTACAGTATAGAGTCCATAGTCTCACTGCTCTTACAGTATAGAGTCCATAGTCTCACTGCTCTTACAGTAAAGAGTCCATAGTCTCACTGCTCTTACAGTAAAGAGTCCATAGTCTCACTGCTCTTACAGTAAAGAGTCCATAGTCTCACTGCTCTTACAGTACAGAGTCCATAGTCTCACTGCTCTTACAGTACAGAGTCCATAGTCTCACTGCTCTTACAGTAAAGAGTCCATAGTCTCACTGCTCTTACAGTATAGAGTCCATAGTCTCACTGCTCTTACAATAAAGAGTCCATAGTCTCACTGCTCTTACAGTACAGAGTCCATAGTCTCACTGCTCTTACAGTAAAGAGTCCATAGTCTCACTGCTCTTACAGTAAAGAGTCCATAGTCTCACTGCTCTTACAGTAAAGAGTCCATAGTCTCACTGCTCTTACAGTATAGAGTCCATAGTCTCACTGCTCTTACAGTACAGAGTCCATAGTCTCACTGCTCTTACAGTATAGAGTCCATAGTCTCACTGCTCTTACAGTAAAGAGTCCATAGTCTCACTGCTCTTACAGTAAAGAGTCCATAGTCTCACTGCTCTTACAGTAAAGAGTCCCTTCTATGTTCGCGTGGAAACCTTTCCTCTTGATGTAGAGAATGCTCTCTTGTAATAGCTACAGTTCTGGGTACAAACAGATCATGGGGCAGTTTTTTTGCTGCCCCCTCTGAATATCAGGACTCTTTAATACAGATTTTAGTAATAGCTGGGTCAGTTAAAAAAGGGACCCAGTGTTTTTCCAATATCTGTCTCCAGTTTATGCTGCTCTCAGTTCCTCACACTATAGATACCACGTGGTGGTGCGCCTTACACTATAGATACTATGTGGTGGTGCGCCTCACACTATAGATACCATGTGGTGGTGCGCCTTACACTATAGATACCACGTGGTGGTGCGCCTCACACTATAGATATCACGTGGTGGTGCGCCTCACACTATAGATACCACGTGGTGGTGCATCTCACACTATAGGTACCACGTGGTGGTGCGCCTCACACTATAGATACCACGTGGTGGTGCGCCTCACACTATAGATACCATGTGGTGGTGCGCCTTACACTATAGATACCACGTGGTGGTGCACCTCACACTATAGATACCACGTGGTGGTGCGTCTCACACTATAGATACCACGTGGTGGTGCGTCTCACACTATAGATACCATGTGGTGGTGCGCCTCACACTATAGATACCATGTGGTGGTGCGCCTTACACTATAGATACCATGTGGTGGTGCACCTCACACTATAGATACCACGTGGTGGTGCGTCTCACACTATAGATACCACGTGGTGGTGCGTCTCACACTATAGATACCATGTGGTGGTGCGCCTTACACTATAGATACCACGTGGTGGTGCACCTCACACTATAGATACCACGTGGTGGTACGTCTCACACTATAGATACCATGTGGTGGTGCATCTCACACTATAGGTACCACGTGGTGGTGCGCCTCACACTATAGATACCACATGGTAAGATTCCTCTCACTGCAGATACCACGTGGAAGTGTCCCTTACAGTGAAGATACTACATGGTAACGTCTCTCACACTAAAGGTACCACGTGGTAGTGTTCCTCATAGTAGCCAGATTCCGGTCACTGTAGCACTTTTCATTACTTCAGTGTTGTATTATTTCTGGATCTCATAGTTTTTTTTAACCCACTGTATTCTACGTCTCTCAGCGACCTGTGTGTTATATTGTGGGAAGTGAGCTGTTGTGTCTTTATGGTAACAGACAAGCCTTATGTCTGTATCCCGTTATCCTGGAAAGAAGAGGAGGACAATGTGAATGGTATGGAGAACATGACGCTGTTCTAGAGCTGGACTCAGGATCCCTGTCCTCTGACTGCTTCATGGTCCTTTTAACAGTTTTTGGGGATTCCAGTAGAAGTAAAACCTTTCCAGTGGGATAGGTTTCTGTTCCTCTTGTTTTTTGGAGAGGAACATGGAATGATTACAGGCATGGTGGGGAGGGTTCCCAGAGCCCAACCTCTTCATCCCTGCAGCTAGGACTGTCCCTGAGTAGACCCTTGTAAACTGTGTTGTATCCGTGCTGGGCGCTCACTATGGAGAAGTGTACGGGACATGGCAGAGCTCTCGCTGAGGCCTGCAAGCTAGTTGGCATTTCTGTGGATGGGAGGCAGTAAGAAGGCAAACTCACGCCCTGCTGCTGATGTGCTGGTAGGAGAAGAAAGAGCATTGGATAACGAGACATGACTAGGGCTAGAAATATGGGTTACATCCTGGTTCTGGCTTGTGGTAGACGACTGTCTCCTCAGGGCCCCCTGAAAGGAAGCCCCACTCTTGAAAGTATTCACTACTTCAATCTGTAATGGAGCAGAAAATGAGACAAGTTTCTTTAACTCTCCATGCAACAAATCGCAAAAGGAAGAATAAAAAAAACAACACACAACAATACAGAAAAGACACAAAGCTGACACGGGGGCAACACATCAACATGATATAGACGGAACACAACGTGGTCCACACATCCCCCACCATGGACTGGGGGAGCCCCTGCCTGTAACATTCACTGTATAGGATGAGAATCCTTACTCTACACATTCCCTACACAGAAGAGTGCTCCTCCATTCAACCCTCAGGGACTGCCGGAGATAGGTGAGCGCTTGTACTCGGCGATCTTCACCAATCCCCTAGAGCCCAATGGAACAGTGGACACATTTGCCTGCTGTTCCATTCAAACAGGGGAACACATGTCCTGTTTCTAGTAACCAGCAGGGGCCCCAGCAGTCAGAGCCCCGCCAATCAGACACTTACTGTATCTCCTATCCAGTGAATATAAGATAAGTTGTTGTCAAGGTCGTGTACACCTTTGGGGGCATTTTTTTAAATTATTGAATAGTACTCATTTTGAGCTAAAAATCTTTTTTTTTATAGTTTTTTGTTAAAAATATCAAGTACCTTTTTCTGTACAGAGCTGAGATGCTGATTTGGCCCTCTTTTGGATTTTCTGTCTTTTCCGTCAGACCGGGAGCTGACGGGCTCCTTATCTCTGCTCTCGGACATTATCGCTCAGTTCTCACTCATAAGACTGTGGCTTGAATAAGTGTTTGATCTCTTAGTAGTTTAGAAATAAGGTTTATTAGATGACGGCACAAAGTGAAAGTGAAAGTACCAGTCACACGGCTAGAAAAACAGTTAACCCTTTGTGGTAGAACGGCTCAATATTTTTAATAAAGGCCATTTGAAAAAACGATTTTAAGCCAAAAATTAGTAACATGCAACCATAATAAAATGCCCCCAAAAGGTGTACATCGCCTTTAAATATAAACTTATAATGTCCACAGTCCTGAAGGAATTATCCATTTAAAAAGAGTTATCCTGCATTCAAGTAATCAGTGGAAACTGTGCAGTTGCTTCTGGGTAGTGACAGTAGAGACCAAGCAATTGTCCTCTTATCCTTACAGACACACAAGCGTGTGAACATCACATCCCATTACTGCTTTATATACAAATTCTAATGACTTCATCAGACATTAAACAGGCGGTATTATAAAATGCAATATTCTCAACAGCCCAGAGGAAGTTGTGCCCCTCATTCCAACCTTGGGCTTCATCGCTGCATCCAATTCACCAACCTCCAAGCCTTATGCATCATTTCACAGAAGTCACCTGCCACTGTGGATTCTCCAAATGTTTTCTTTTCCCCTCGGTATTACCTTCTATTGTGTTCTCTCCTCGGTATTACCTACTATTGTGTTCTCTCCTCGGTATTACCTTCTATTGTGTTCTCTCCTCGGTATTACCTACTATTGTGTTCTCTCCTCTCCTCGGTATTACCTTCTATTGTGTTCTCTCCTCGGTATTACCTTCTATTGTGTTCTCTCCTCTCTTCGGTATTACCTTCTATTGTGCTCTCTCCTCGGTATTACCTTCTATTGTGTTCTCTCCTCTCTTCGGTATTACCTTCTATTGTGTTCTCTCCTCAGTATTACCTACTATTGTGTTCTCTCCTCTCTTCGGTATTACCTTCTATTGTGTTCTCTCCTCGGTATTACCTTCTATTGTGTTCTCTCCTCGGTATTACCTTCTATTGTGTTCTCTTCTCTCCTCAGTATTACCATCTATTGTGTTCTCTCCTCGGTAATACCTTCTATTGTGTTCTCTCCTCGGTATTACCATCTATTGTGTTCTCTCCTCGGTATTACCTTCTATTGTGTTCTCTCCTCGGTATTACCTTCTATTGTGTTCTCTCCTCGGTATTACCTTCTATTGTGTTCTCTCCTCGGTATTACCTTCTATTGTGTTCTCTCCTCGATATTACCTTCTATTGTGTTCTCTCCTCGATATTACCATCTATTGTGTTCTCTCCTCGGTATTACCATCTATTGTGTTCTCTCCTCAGTATTACCTTCTATTGTGTTCTCTCCTCGATATTACCTTCTATTGTGTTCTCTCCTCGGTAATACCTTCTATTGTGTTCTCTCCTCTGTATTACCTACTATTGTGTTCTCTCCTCGGTATTACCATCTATTGTGTTCTCTCCTCGGTATTACCTTCTATTGTGTTCTCTCCTCGATATTACCTTCTATTGTGTTCTCTCCTCGATATTACCATCTATTGTGTTCTCTCCTCGGTATTACCATCTATTGTGTTCTCTCCTCAGTATTACCTTCTATTGTGTTCTCTCCTCGATATTACCTTCTATTGTGTTCTCTCCTCGGTAATACCTTCTATTGTGTTCTCTCCTCTGTATTACCTACTATTGTGTTCTCTCCTCGGTATTACCTTCTATTGTGTTCTCTTCTCTCCTCAGTATTACCATCTATTGTGTTCTCTCCTCGGTATTACCTTCTATTGTGTTCTCTTCTCTCCTCGGTATTACCTTCTATTGTGTTCTCTCCTCGGTATTACCTACTATTGTGTTCTCTCCTCTCCTCGGTATTACCTTCTATTGTGTTCTCTCCTCGGTATTACCTACTATTGTGTTCTCTCCTCTCTTCGGTATTACCTTCTATTGTGCTCTCTCCTCGGTATTACCTTCTATTGTGTTCTCTCCTCTCTTCGGTATTACCTTCTATTGTGCTCTCTCCTCGGTATTACCTTCTATTGTGTTCTCTCCTCGGTATTACCTTCTATTGTGTTCTCTCCTCGGTATTACCTACTATTGTGTTCTCTCCTCGGTATTACCTACTATTGTGTTCTCTCCTCTGTATTACCTACTATTGTGTTCTCTCCTCGGTATTACCTTCTATTGTGTTCTCTTCTCTCCTCAGTATTACCATCTATTGTGTTCTCTCCTCGGTATTACCTTCTATTGTGTTCTCTTCTCTCCTCAGTATTACCTTCTATTGTGTTCTCTCCTCGGTATTACCTTATATTGTGTTCTCTCCTCTCCTCTGTATTACCTTCTATTGTGTTCTCTCCTCTGCTCGGTATTACCTTCTATTGTGTTCTCTCCTCGGTATTACCTTCTATTGTGTTCTCTCCTCGGTATTACCTTCTATTGTGTTCTCTCCTCGGTATTACCTTCTATTGTGTTCTCTCCTCGGTATTACCTTCTATTGTGTTCTCTCCTCGGTATTACCTTCTATTGTGTTCTCTCCTCTCTCGGTATTACCTTCTATTGTGTTCTCTCCTCTTCTCGGTATTACCTTCTATTGTGTTCTCTCCTCGGTATTACCTTCTATTGTGTTCTCTCCTCGGTAATACCTTTTATTGTGTTCTCTCCTCGGTATTACCTTCTATTGTGTTCTCTCCTCTCCTCGGTAATACCTTCTATTGTGTTCTCTCCTCTCTCGGTATTACTTTCTATTGTGTTCTCTCCTCTTCTCGGTATTACCTTCTATTGTGCTCTCTCCTCGGTATTACCTTCTATTGTGTTCTCTTCTCTCCTCGGTATTACCTTCTATTGTGTTCTCTCCTCGGTATTACCTTCTATTGTGTTCTCTCCTCGGTATTACCTTCTATTGTGTTCTCTCCTCTCCTCGGTAATACCTTCTATTGTGTTCTCTCCTCTCCTCGGTAATACTTTCTATTGTGTTCTCTCCTCTTCTCGGTATTACCTTCTATTGTGCTCTCTCCTCGGTATTACCTTCTATTGTGTTCTCTTCTCTCCTCGGTATTACCTTCTATTGTGTTCTCTCCTCGGTATTACCTTCTATTGTGTTCTCTCCTCGGTATTACCTTCTATTGTGTTCTCTCCTCTCCTCGGTATTACCTTCTGTTGTGTTCTCTCCTCTCCTCGGTATTACCTTATATTGTGTTCTCTCCTCTCCTCTGTATTACCTTCTATTGTGTTCTCTCCTAGGTAATACCTTCTATTGTGTTCTCTCCTCGGTATTACCTTCTATTGTGTTCTCTCCTCGGTATTACCTTCTATTGTGTTCTCTCCTCGGTATTACCTTCTATTGTGTTCTCTCCTCTCCTCTGTATTACCTTCTATTGTGTTCTCTCCTCTCCTCTGTATTACCTTCTATTGTGTTCTCTCCTCGGTATTACCTTCTATTGTGTTCTCTCCTCTGCTCGGTATTACCTTCTATTGTGTTCTCTCCTCGGTATTACCTTCTATTGTGTTCTCTCCTCGGTATTAACTTCTATTGTGTTCTCTCCTCGGTATTACCTTCTATTGTGTTCTCTCCTCTCCTCGGTATTACCTTATATTGTGTTCTCTCCTCTCCTCTGTATTACCTTCTATTGTGTTCTCTCCTCAGTATTACCTTCTATTGTGTTCTCTCCTCGGTATTACCTTCTATTGTGTTCTCTCCTCTCCTCGGTATTACCTTCTATTGTGTTCTCTCCTCTCCTCTGTATTACCTTCTATTGTGTTCTCTCCTAGGTAATACCTTCTATTGTGTTCTCTCCTCGGTATTACCTTCTATTGTGTTCTCTCTTGTGTTTTCTTCTCTGTATTACCTTCTATTGTGTTCTCTCCTAGGTAATACCTTCTATTGTGTTTTCTCCTCTGTATTACCTTCTATTGTGTCTTCTCCTCAGTATAACCTTCGATTGTGTTTTCATTTGTGTTTATCCTGCTTAGTATTACCATCGATTCTGTATTTACCTGTCTTCTCAGTATTAACTTTGATTGTGCTTTCACTCGTTTTCTCCACACTATTACTTTTAATTGCATTTTCACTTGTGCTTTTCTTCCTAAGTATTATCATCGACTGTGTTTTCACTTGTGCTTTCTCCTCGGCATTACAAAGGGATTTTCACTTGTGTTTTTTTCTCCTCAGTATTACCTTCGATTGCATTTTCTCATTTGTTACTCCTGTGTTATTACCCTAGATGGTGTTTTCACCTATGTTTGTTTTTCGCTTTCACACTTTATTATGAGCTGTGATTGTCTCTTTACAGGTCCTAATAACTTATTTATGTTCATTCCGTCTGATTTTAATCTGTCTCGATGTGTGACCAACAGCAAAGTTGCCGCATTGACACATTTTGAAAAATCACTGATTTTCTTTCACAAATCTAGAAACCCTTTAAAGGTCTCCTCCTACTAGAGCCACAGTCACCCTAATTCTAGAATTGCAGGGTTATCACTTTAAACATGGAAAGGTTTCTATCTCATGGTTTTCAATCTAACCAGGTTTGCTGTCTTTTTATGTGCAATCGAGCAGTATAATGTTCAATGACATAATTGGAATGTGTATAAAGCTATAATGGGATGTGAGGTGTCTGCTCCACAGCTCGGTGGATTCCTTGAATGCAGGATAATGCTTTTCAGATGGACTCGTACCTACAGTAGTCTGGTCTGCTACTGGTTTATAGCTATTATGCAAGTTTGGAATATTTAGTGTCAATGAAATAATAAGAATGAAGCTGTTTCCATACCTGTGCGTGGAGCACATTTACTGGGATATATTCATTATTGTGGAGAGTTTGGCGAGAAGTCAATGGACGCTTTGTATGTGTCCCCTAGTGTATATTGCAGGCCATGTTTTCTGTCTGTAGACGACCCCAATCATCAATGTAATGTAGCACCTAAACATAATCCCTACAGTCCGTCTACTCTACATAGTTACTACTACAGAGAATCTACCAGTTAGTACTATGCATGGTGGTGTCTGGACCAGGCTCCATGTTTGGCAGACTTTCTCTTTTCTGAGCTGGAATTCCAATCAGTTGAGACAGCGATAAATTGACAACTTGTAGCCACTGATATACCTGGGTTTGTATTCGGTTTAGGCCACGGAACCAGAGAATCTGTCCCCGTCTGAGTTCTCGTTCTGCATGGTCTATTTCTTCCACATCTTCATTTAGCTCCTCTTCTGTGATCTCTTCTTTCCGTGTCAAATGTCCAGCTGCCTTGAGGAACTTTAAGCTGCTGGTTGGGACGCTGGAAATGACCTGCAAGCATAGTATAGTAGCATTGCCCATGATACGATAGGGCACAACATGTGGCACTGCCCATGATACGATAGGGCACAACTTGTGGCACTGCCCATGATACGACAGGGGACAACATGTGGCACTGCCCATGATATTATAGGGGACATGTGGCACTGCCCATGATACGACAGGGGACAACATGTGGCACTGCCCATGATACGACAGGGCACAACTTGTGGCACTGCCCATGATATTATAGGGGACATGTGGCACTGCCCATGATATGACAGGGGACAACATGTGGCACTGCCCATGATATTATAGGGGACATGTGGCACTGCCCATGATACGACAGGGCACAACTTGAGGCACTGCCCATGATACGACAGGGCACAACTTGAGGCACTGCCCATGATACGACAGGGCACAACTTGAGGCACTGCCCATGATACGACAGGGCACAACTTGTGGCACTGCCCATGATATTATAGGGGACATGTGGCACTGCCCATGATATGACAGGGGACAACATGTGGCACTGCCCATGATATTATAGGGGACATGTGGCACTGCCCATGATACGACAGGGCACAACTTGAGGCACTGCCCATGATACGACAGGGCACAACTTGTGGCACTGCCCATGATATGATAGGGGACATGTGGCACTGCCCATGATACGACAGGGCACAACTTGTGGCACTGCCCATGATATGATAGGGGACATGTTGCACTGCCCATGATATGACAGGGGACAACATCTGGCACTGCCCATGATACGATAGGGGACAACGTGTGGCACTGCCCATGATATGATAGGGGACAACATGTGGCACTGCCCATGATACGATAGGGGACAACATGTGTCACTGCCCATGATATTATAGGGGACATGTGGCACTGCCCATGATACGATAGGGGACAACATGTGGCACTGCCCATGATATGATAGGGGACAACATGTGGCACTGCCCGCGTCATATCTGCCCCAGTCCTTACAGGGGAGTGCCCACAATATGACCTGATGGGCACGCTCTGGAGGATCTCCCAACGTCTAATGAAATTTTTATTTTATTTTTTATCACATGACCTATTACTGTTACATTGGACAAAATGAAACTTACCTGGCCCCACACTAGTTCACCGATACCAAGAAATATGCACCACATCCACTGATCGAGCTGTAGAGGCGCACAACTGAAGGGCTTCCCGCCAAACTGAACGATCACAATCTGCACAGAAGAACCAACAGTCACTATATAACCACAACACTGGACCGATACACTGCGGAGGTCTGTACCGTAAGAGCGGTCACACTGCGGAGGTCTGTACTGTAAGAGCGGTCACACTGCGGAGGTCTGTACTGTAAGAGCGGTCACACTGCGGAGGTCTGTACTGTAAGAGCGGTCACACTGCGGAGGTCTGTACTGTAAGAGCGGTCACACTGCGGAGGTCTGTACTGTAAGAGCGCTCACACTGCGGAGGTCTGTACTGTAAGAGCGGTCACACTGCGGAGGTCTGTACTGTAAGAGCGGTCACACTGCGGAGGTCTATACTGTAAGAGCGGTCACACTGCGGAGGTCTGTACTGTAAGAGCGGTCACACTGCGGAGGTCTGTACTGTAAGAGCGGTCACACTGCGGAGGTCTGTACTGTAAGAGCGCTCACACTGCGGAGGTCTATACTGTAAGAGCGATCACACTGCGGAGGTCTGTACTGTAAGAGCGCTCACACTGCGGAGGTCTGTACTGTAAGAGCGGTCACACTGCGGAGGTCTGTACTGTAAGAGCGGTCACACTGCGGAGGTCTGTACTGTAAGAGCGGTCACACTGCGGAGGTCTGTACTGTAAGAGCGGTCACACTGCGGAGGTCTGTACTGTAAGAGCGCTCACACTGCGGAGGTCTGTACTGTAAGAGCGGTCACACTGCGGAGGTCTGTACTGTAAGAGCGGTCACACTGCGGAGGTCTATACTGTAAGAGCGGTCACACTGCGGAGGTCTGTACTGTAAGAGCGGTCACACTGCGGAGGTCTGTACTGTAAGAGCGGTCACACTGCGGAGGTCTGTACTGTAAGAGCGATCACACTGCGGAGGTCTGTACTGTAAGAGCGCTCACACTGCGGAGGTCTGTACTGTAAGAGCGGTCACACTGCGGAGGTCTGTACTGTAAGAGCGCTCACACTGCGGAGGTCTGTACCGTAAGAGCGGTCACACTGCGGAGGTCTGTACCGTAAGAGCGGTCACACTGCGGAGGTCTGTACCGTAAGAGCGCTCGCACTGCGGAGGTCTGTACCGTAAGAGCGGTCACACTGCGGAGGTCTGTACTGTAAGAGCGCTCACACTGCGGAGGTCTGTACTGTAAGAGCGGTCACACTGCGGAGGTCTGTACTGTAAGAGCGCTCACACTGCGGAGGTCTGTACTGTAAGAGCGCTCACACTGCGGAGGTCTGTACCGTAAGAGCGGTCACACTGCGGAGGTCTGTACCGTAAGAGCGCTCGCACTGCGGAGGTCTGTACCGTAAGAGCGGTCACACTGCGGAGGTCTGTACTGTAAGAGCGGTCACACTGCGGAGGTCTGTACTGTAAGAGCGGTCACACTGCGGAGGTCTGTACCGTAAGAGCGGTCACACTGCGGAGGTCTGTACTGTAAGAGCGCTCGCACTGCGGAGGTCTGTACCGTAAGAGCGGTCACACTGCGGAGGTCTGTGCTGTAAGAGCGCTCACACTGCGGAGGTCTGTACTGTAAGAGCGCTCACACTGCGGAGGTCTGTACTGTAAGAGCGCTCACACTGCGGAGGTCTGTACTGTAAGAGCGCTCACACTGCGGAGGTCTGTACCGTAAGAGCGGTCACACTGCGGAGGTCTGTACCGTAAGAGCGCTCGCACTGCGGAGGTCTGTACCGTAAGAGCGGTCACACTGCGGAGGTCTGTACTGTAAGAGCGGTCACACTGCGGAGGTCTGTACTGTAAGAGCGGTCACACTGCGGAGGTCTGTACCGTAAGAGCGGTCACACTGCGGAGGTCTGTACTGTAAGAGCGCTCACACTGCGGAGGTCTGTACCGTAAGAGCGGTCACACTGCGGAGGTCTGTGCTGTAAGAGCGCTCACACTGCGGAGGTCTGTACTGTAAGAGCGCTCGCACTGCGGAGGTCTGTACTGTAAGAGCGCTCGCACTGCGGAGGTCTGTACCGTAAGAGCGGTCACACTGCGGAGGTCTGTGCTGTAAGAGCGCTCACACTGCGGAGGTCTGTGCTGTAAGAGCGCTCACACTGCGGAGGTCTGTACTGTAAGAGCGCTCACACTGCGGAGGTCTGTACTGTAAGAGCGCTCACACTGCGGAGGTCTGTACTGTAAGAGCGCTCACACTGCGGAGGTCTGTACTGTAAGAGCGGTCACACTGCGGAGGTCTGTACTGTAAAAGCGGTCACACTGCGGAGGTCTGTACTGTAAGAGCGGTCACACTGCGGAGGTCTCTACTGTAAGAGCGGTCACACTGCAGAGGTCTGTACTGTAAGAGCGCTCACACTGCGGAGGTCTGTACTGTAAGAGCGGTCACACTGCGGAGGTCTGTACTGTAAGAGCGGTCACACTGCGGAGGTCTGTACTGTAAGAGCGGTCACACTGCGGAGGTCTGTACTGTAAGAGCGGTCACACTGCGGAGGTCTGTACTGTAAGAGCGGTCACACTGCGGAGGTCTCTACTGTAAGAGCGGTCACACTGCGGAGGTCTCTACTGTAAGAGCGGTCACACTGCGGAGGTCTGTACTGTAAGAGCGGTCACACTGCGGAGGTCTGTACTGTAAGAGCGGTCACACTGCGGAGGTCTGTACTGTAAGAGCGCTCACACTGCGGAGGTCTGTACTGTAAGAGCGGTCACACTGCGGAGGTCTGTATAGAAGGTATACGAGGGCACCTCTAGTGGTCACCCCAAGTCTGGAAATTCTAAGGGTTGCTTACAGACTACATCCACTGCATAAAGATGAAATCCATATTTCCAGACCCCCCACTCCTGTGCTACAGGCAGCTCCCTAATCTCAGAAAGATCATTGTCAGAAGCTCATTGTCCTCAACTAGATGAAGACCTGTCCATACATAATGACCACCGACGAGGTCCCCAGTACTACAAGATCCCAGGTACCTTCACCTGCAGCACACCAAATGTGGTCCATCTGACTGTAAGTACCCAATGTCGGTGAAACTGGTCAGAAGCTCAGATCAGGAATGAAATCTCATCACACAATAAAAGAAGAAAAGAAAGATCTGCCTGAACCAAAACACTTCTGCAGCCATGTCCACAACACCCCAGCCATGAAGGTATTGATATTAAAGGGGAATTTCAAATCTCAGAGGGACAGGAGGATCTGGGAATACAAGTTTATGACAACCTTTGACGCACTCAGATCAGGAACGAATGTGTCTCATGGATTTCCATCCTTCTACATTCCTTAAGTAATTCACCCTCTTGAGGTCATAACATTCGTGAACAGGATGTGAATTAGAGGACAACAATTTACCAACACAACCGTTCCTGTCCATCACTTGTCTCATCTGCCTCATTATTCCTATGGACTGTGAACCTTCAGATATTGTCTTAAGAGACGTCTGAGGAAGAGGCCTAAGTAGCCTCGAAAGCTTGCAATTGTCTCATCATCTTTTCAGTTAGCCATTAAAAGGTATCAACCACTGAGGAATCTCATTTTTTTTATCCGATACCACGGAAGGATTCTGCCCCATTGCTTAGAATGTGTACTGGAAGGAAGTGACCCCCAGTATCCCACTCATAAGGAAGCTGAGATATGGGATCCCTGCCAGAGCCCGGGAGGGGACACTGGGTGGAGGGTCACGTCCCTCCATGGTCCTGCAGTGTGCCAATTCCTGCAGCTGTTGCTATGGTGTGAAATAGAGAAGCAGAGCGTCTCGCACAGACACAACGCTTTGCTGTCTTTTGAGAATTCCCATATCACTTAAATGTAATGTGTAATTACCTGGATGCCAAAGGTGCCAAGTACAATTATACAAAAAATCGGATTCCTAAATATTCCATCAAAGACATTGTGCTCGCCATGGATCTTGCGAGCATTGATTTCATTGAAGAGCTGCATCATGACAAACGTGTTGAAGATGATGGTGTAGTGCTCAGACGGCGGAGAATGGAGTGGTGCGTTCCGTCCACTGTCTATATTAAAGATCTCCTCTCCTGCAAGCACAGAAAGCTCCCTGGATTATAGACGAGTGCTCCAGTACACGGAAAAATCCCCTTGGTCCTGTGAGAGATAAACTTACCCACAAAAAGCAGCGTGAAGATGAGAGTCAGCTGGTAGACGCCGTGCCCCAGGATGTTCTTCATCATGGTCCGGGAAATCAGAGCCTTGTTCCTTCCATAGGGTTTCCGAAGTAGAAGAGATTCTGTAGGTGGCTCAGTGGCCAGAGCAAGAGATGCGAATGTGTCCATGATGAGGTTCACCCACAACATCTGCACAGCTTTCAAGGGAGAATCCTGCAGAGGAATCACGAGAAATGAATGCATCTCCAGGCTATAGATTATGCTGCAGGTTCTCCAAGAAAGTTCTTATGACAAAGCCCAGGGGGAGTTGTAAGAAACTCCACACTCACCTGTGTAATGCACGCCCCCGTAAATGCCACAATCACCGCCACCACATTCACTGTCAGCTGAAACTGCAGGAACTTGGAGATGCTGTCATATACATTGCGGCCCCACATTACTGCTTTGACGATGCTGCTGAAGTTGTCATCTGTTAGGATGATGTCAGAAGCCTCCTTGGCTACATCTGTGCCGGCGATTCCCTACAAAGATATCAATAGGACAAGACAGCAATGATCAGCTGAAGGTCGGAGGTCCGCTTCTCACACACGGTCCTCTCCTGGTGGAGCTTCCCAGCCAGGACCGCAAGGCTTGTGTATAGAGGAATGCTCACCTGCTGGCGGCACAGCATTCACAAAAGCCTTTTTAGGGGTCAGTTGTGGCACAAATAACCTCGCCACTGGGTTTTGGAGGGGCCTGTTTGCCAGCCTCTTGCCTCAGGATTATGACCCATATACTAAAACTTGAGGAGAAGACAGACCGGCCGCACAGCCTAAATCTGTGGAGCTGTTTTAGGCAGGAAAGCCATGCTTGCGGTCGGCCACATGTGACTTCCATCTAATTTGGGAACCCCTGCTCGGATCTGGGTGATTTCTGGATATGTTGTTCACCCAGATCAGAGCTATCCATGGATGTATACATTATGGGGATATGTGGGGTGTTGGGGTGTTTTCTGTGTTTTGGGGAAAAATGTGTGTTTTCTGCCTGAGAGTGATGAAGTTAGCCATTATGTTTGGTAATTGTATCACAGGCAGAGCCTATTGTGTTTGGTAATTGTATCACAGGCAGAGCCCATTGTGTTTGGTAATTGTATCACAGGCAAAGCCCATTGTGTTTGGTAATTGTATCACAGGCAGAGCCCATTGTGTTTGGTAATTGTATCACAGGCAGAGCCCATTGTGTTTGGTAATTGTATCACAGGCAGAGCTGATTGTGTTTGGTAATTGTATCACAGGCAGAGCCCATTGTGTTTGGTAATTGTATCACAGGCAGAGCTGATTGTGTTTGGTAATTGTATCACAGGCAGAGCCCATTGTGTTTGGTAATTGTATCACAGGCAGAGCCCATTGTGTTTGGTAATTGTATCACAGGCAGAGCCCATTGTGTTTGGTAATTGTATCACAGGCAGAGCCCATTGTGTTTGGTAATTGTATCACAGGCAAAGCCCATTGTGTTTGGTAATTGTATCACAGGCAGAGCCTATTGTGTTTGGTAATTGTGTCACAGGCAGAGCCCATTGTGTTTGGTAATTGTATTACAGGCAGAGCCCATTGTGTTTGGTAATTGTATCACAGGCAGAGGGGGGGGGTTGTGTACAATTGCTGGGAGTGTTTACATACTGTAAATGCATGTGATTGGCTAATGTAAAAACTGTCTCAGTCTTCCACAAGGTCCCCAGGGAGAGTGTCGCTTGCTAAAAGACCTGCCTAAAAGACTGACATGTAGCCCCATTATAGAGTTCCTGTTTTACCCTCATATCATGTGTGGGGGGACAAGGCTGCATCTACACTAGGGAATGCTATACGCTGTTTACTCCCCTGGCTATAATCCCTGAGCTCTTTTAAGAGCTTGTTCCCGCATCGCTCTCTGAAGGAAGAGAGGTTCACCCACTGGAGCCTTGTCGTAGGTCCAGGGTGGGTAGGAGTCGGCGAGACCCCAACCAAGCTGTGGCGGTTCGTGGGGTCGGCAGTGCTGACGGTGTCAAGTGGAGTGCTTGGAGCCCTCGGGAAGCACTAGGAGCATCCATCAACGAAGGTACCCAGTCGGGGTGGCCAGGAGATCCGTTACAACGATCATCCAACATCCACAACGGGTCTGCTCGGGGAAGCTTTCAACAGTAAATGCAGCAGGTTGAATCTGCTCCACGTTGCGTGAATGTAAAGCCGGTATTTCCAGTCCAAATGCTTTTTAGGGTTTGTTCACATAACCGTATGTATTTTGCGGTCCGCAAAAAATACAGATGACATCTGTGTGCATTCCGTATTTTGCAGAACGGAACAGCTGACCCCTAATAGAACAGTACTATCCTTGTCCATAATGCGGACAATAATAGGACATGTTCTATTTTTTTTCGGAACGGAAATACGGAAACGGAATGCACACGGAGTACTTTCCATTGAAATGAATGGTTCCGTATACGGTCTGCAAAAAAAACGGAGCAGAAGCGTAAAGAAAATACGTTTGTGTGCCTGAGCCCTTATTCATTAAAACGTAACATCTCGTGCATGGATCCCGTGCGTTACGTGCATGGGCCACACAACAAGCAGCGTTGAGTTTTACCTCACACATAGCAGTGCTCAGTCATGTGGAGACACTGGGGCAGATTTATCATCTCCCTTGTGCCTGAAAAAGTTGATTTTACTTTCCCTAAAGGGGCCGTGTCCAGTCACTCCTCCAAATTTATCCTCATTTGCGCCAGTTTTCAGGTGCAAATAAAGCCAGAGATCTACGGCAGCTCTGAGCCGTCATAGACTTCTGTTTAGGCGCATGGATTGCAGGAGGATGCGTCTAATTTATGCTAAGGTGTGTGCCCAGCGGTGCAGAGGATATCTAGAGTGGCACAGAAAGCATCGGTCTTGATCTCCCCCACTGTCCTAACTCTGAACTTCTGCCCCATGGCTTCGGAGATAACCACTAGGACGTCGTTGTTATTGGGCATTTCCTGACACATGGTAAAAACCAGAGTGGAGAAGAAAGAAACATCAAACATCTAACCTACCATGGCAAAACCAACATCGGCTTTCTTCAGTGCAGGACCATCATTGGTGCCATCACCGGTGACTGCAACCACCTGCCTCTGCTCCAACTGTGTGCTGTCAATAATACCTGCAAGAAGATAAGACCAAGATCAGGGGCCATACTGGGAATGGGGCCCGTCATATACTGGGAATCGGCTCTGTCATATACTGGGGTTGGGGCCAGTCAGACACTGGGAATGGGATCCATCATATACTGGAACAGGGTCCGACATATACTGGGATCTTGGATTGTCTTATACTGGGAATGCAGTCCTTCGCATACTGGGATCAGGGGCCAAACTTGGAACGGGGCCCATCATATACTCGGAATGGGGTCTGTCATACACTGGGAACGGGATCCATCACATACAGGGAACGAGGTCCGTCATATACTGGGATCAGGGTTCATCATATACTGGGAACGGGGTCTTTAAAATACTGGGTTCAAGGGCCATACTTGGAACAGGGCCCATTATATACTAGGAACAGGATCTGTCATATGCTGGGAACGGCATGAAAAGACGAACAACATGCAATGCGACAATTCACTGCAATATAAAGTACAAAATTGCATAAAAATTACAAGTGCTACACTAATAAGTGAGAGATCCTTGGCAAATCGTATTGTACAAAATAATCTGAGCCCGTCTGCCGAACGTCAAGGCGATCTCTATTAGACTGGTTCCTACGCTAAATTCTACCTGTTAGGCGCCATGACGGCTACCATACACTTCAGGGAGTGTAGGTTACACAGCAGGCCCACTCCACGACATCACCGCCGCCAATGGATACCAAGGGTTGCAGTGAGAGTCCACAAACTATCTCACTCCTGGTGCCATGGCTTCAGTGAATGAAGTGGAGCAGGCCTGACTATGTACTGACACTAATTAAAATCAGCCTGTGAGGCAGACAGGGTGGTCAGGAGTGCATGACTGGGGAGGCAGCCACACCTCCAGTACAAACTGCAAAGAAAAACCAAAAAAGGGGGTCAGTCACCTCCCCAGTCATGCACTCCTGACCACCCTGTCTGCCTCACAGGCTGATTTTAATTAGTGTCAATACATAGTCAGGTCTGCTCCACTTCATTCACTGAAGCCATTGCACCAGGAGTGAGATAGTTTGTGGACTCTCACTGCAACCCTTGGTATCCATTGGCGGCGGTGATGTCGTGGAGTGGGCCTGCTGTGTAACCTACACTCCCTGAAGTGTATGGTAGCCGTCATGGCGCCTAACAGGTAGAATTTAGCGTAGGAACCCGTCTAATAGAGATCGCCTTGACGTTCGGCAGACGGGCTCAGATTATTTGGTACAAAACGATTTGCCAAGGATCTTGCACTTATTAGTGTAGCACTTGTAATTTTTATGCAATTTTGTACTCTATATTGCAGTGAATTGTCGCATTGCATGTTGTTCGTCTTTTCATGTTTTTCCTTGCCTTCGCAATGTGTTCCTGCGGTTTGATATGCTGGGAACGGAATCCGTGTAATATACTGGAAATGGCGTCCATCATATAGTGGCTGTCATATCCTGGGATCAGTGGCGGTCATATCCTGAAATCAGTGGTGGTCATATCCTGAAATCAGTGGCGGTCATATCCTGAAATCAGTGGCGGTCATATCCTGAAATCAGTGGCGGTCATATCCTGAAATCAGTGGCGGTCATATCCTGAAATCAGTGGCGGTCATATCCTGAAATCAGTGGCAGTCATATCCTGAAATCAGTGGCGGTCATATCCTGAAATCAGTGGCGGTCGTATCCTGAAATCAGTCGAGGTCATATCCTAGGATCAGTTGAGGTCATGAGATTAGTGGTGGTCATATCCTGGAATCAGTCGCAGTCATATTCTGGGATCAGTGGCAATCATATCCTGAAATCAGTGGCGGTCATATCCTGGGATCAGTGGCGGTCATATCCTGGGATCAGTGGCGGTCATATCCTGGGATCAGTGGCGGTCATATCCTGGGATCAGTGGCGGTCATATCCTGGAATCAGTGGCCCTTATATCCTGGGAACGTATCCTGGGATCAGTGGCGGTCACATACTGGGATCAGTGGCCCTCGTATCCTGGGATCAGTGGCGGTCATATCCTGGGATCAGTGGCGGTCATATCCTGGGATTAGTGGCGGTCATATCCTGGGATCAGTGGCGGTCATATCCTGGGATCAGTGGCGGTCATATCCTGGGATCAGTGGCGGTCATATCCTGGGATCAGTGGTGGTCATATCTTTGGATCTGGGAAGAAATGGGGTCCAGCAGTCATATCCTGGGATCAGTGGCGGTCATATCCTGGAATCAGTGGCCCTCATATCCTGGGAATGTATCCTGGGATCCGTGGCGGTCATATCCTGGGATCAGTGGCGGTCATATCCTGGGATCAGTGGTGGTCATATCCTGGGATCAGTGGCGGTCATGTCTTTGGATCTGGGAAGAAATGGGGTCCAGCAGTCATATCCTGGGATCTGTGGCGGTCATATCCTGAAATCAGTGGCAGTCATATCCTGAAATCAGTGGCGGTCGTATCCTGAAATCAGTCGAGGTCATATCCTAGGATCAGTTGAGGTCATGAGATTAGTGGTGGTCATATCCTGGAATCAGTCGCAGTCATATTCTGGGATCAGTGGCAATCATATCCTGAAATCAGTGGCGGTCATATCCTGGGATCAGTGGCGGTCATATCCTGGGATCAGTGGCGGTCATATCCTGGAAACAGTGGCGGTCATATCCTGGAAACAGTGGCGGTCATATCCTGGAATCAGTGGCCCTTATATCCTGGGAACGTATCCTGGGATCAGTGGCGGTCACATCCTGGGATCAGTGGCCCTCGTATCCTGGGATCAGTGGTGGTCATATCCTGGGATCAGTGGCGGTCATATCCTGGGATTAGTGGCAGTCATATCCTGGGATCAGTGGCGGTCATATCCTGGGATCAGTGGCGGTCATATCCTGGGATCAGTGGTGGTCATATCTTTGGATCTGGGAAGAAATGGGGTCCAGCAGTCATATCCTGGGATCAGTGGCGGTCATATCCTGGAATCAGTGGCCCTCATATCCTGGGAATGTATCCTGGGATCCGTGGCGGTCATATCCTGGGATCAGTGGCGGTCATATCCTGGGATCAGTGGTGGTCATATCCTGGGATCAGTGGCGGTCATGTCTTTGGATCTGGGAAGAAATGGGGTCCAGCAGTCATATCCTGGGATCTGTGGCGGTCATATCCTGGAATCAGTGGCCCTCATATCCTGGGAAGGTATCCCGGGATCAGTGGTGGTCATATCCTGGGATCTGTGGCGGTCATATCCTGGGATCAGTGGTGGTCATATCCTGGGATCAGTGGTGGTCATAACCTGGGATCAGTGGCAGTCATATCTTTGGATCTGGGAAGAAATGGGGTCCAGCAGTCATATCCTGGGATCAGTGGCGGTCATATCCTGGGATCAGTGGCGGTCATATCCTGGGATCAGTGGCGGTCATATCCTGGGATCAGTGGCGGTCATATCTTTGGATCTGGGAAGAAATGGGGTCCAGCAGTCATATCCTGGGATCAGTGGCGGTCATATCCTGGAATCAGTGGCCCTCATATCCTGGGAAGGTATCCTGGGGTCAGTGGTGGTCATATCCTGGGATCTGTGGCGGTCATATCCTGGGATCTGTGGCGGTCATATCCTGGGATCTGTGGCGGTCATATCCTGGGATCAGTGGTGGTCATATCCTGGGATCAGTGGCTGTCCTATCTTTGGATCTGGGAAGAAATGGGGTCCAGCAGTCATATCCTGGGATCAGTGCGGTCATATCCTGGGATCAGTGGTGGCCATATCCTGGGATCTGTGGCGGTCATATCCTGGGAAGGTATCCTGGGATCAGTGGCGGTCATATCCTGGGATCTGTCGCGGTCATATCCTGGGATCTGTCGCGGTCATATCCTGGGATCAGTGGTGGTCATATCTTGGGATCTGTGGCGGTCATATCCTGGGATCAGTGGCGGTCATATCCTGGGATCAGTGGCGGTCATATCCTGGGATCAGTGGCAGTCATATCCTGGGTTCAGTGGCGGTCATATCCTGGGAAGGTATCCTGGGATCAGTGGTGGTCATATCCTGGGATCTGTGGTGGTCATATCCTGGGATCTGTGGCGGTCATATCCTGGGATCAGTGGTGGTCATATCCTGGGATCGGTGGCGGTCATATCCTGGGAGCAGTGGTGGTCCTTTGGTTGTGTCGCTCATCACATTGAGCATTACATGGAAACTTGTGGGAGGTATTCAGGAGCTTATTCGGGAGGACAGGCGGTGTCACGAGCGATGGGGGGAATATTGTGGTATGATGAGTGAATAATGTGAAGTGTAGGGGCAGAATACAAAGATGATCTGTAAATGCCTCACCTTCCTCACTTCTCATATTACACTGCTGATATTACAATTTATAGCAGATAGAGGGGGCTTTTCAAAGATGGGGGGTCAATCTTCTCACTCCAGCAGTGCCCAATCATTAATAATGAAAGGACTCAATTTTGTGTCATCTTATAAGAGAGAAGATCACGACGGAGCCGAGTGGGCATTACCCATCTCCTTGATCATCTCTGGAAGCCACTGTCCAAGGAGAAAACAGATCCCATCAGAATGCCACCATCTAACATCTCAGAAGACACCTGGGTCAGGCTGGAGACTGTGTCATTGATGGCTTCTGGTAATAGGGGGCTATGGAGCCTAGCGCTGGACAATGTCTGCAAGGGCAGGAAAGACTAGATACAGATGGAGGCAATGTCTTGTATGCAGCTTCAAAAATAGGAGAGTAATGTCTTCTGGAGCCTCAGCCAGGTCAAAATGTCAGGGATGATGGTCATACCCAGTGCACACAGCAGGTTACCTACTTGCTAGTACTTACCCTTCACCAAAGTGTGCTTGTCAGTAGGTGAGGAGCGTGCCAGAACCCGCAGTTTAGGCCAAATTTTATCAATCCTTTCTTGTTCAATCTGTAGAAAGAGAAATTGTTATAGTGGACACTTTAATGTATTAGATTGTAAGCTCTTATGGGTAGAGCGCCCTCCTCCCTTTGTTTGAGTGGCGTATGAGGACACCTCTTACATAGACAGCCCCCTTGGAAGCTTATCACCCCCCACACTGATCTAATGGCCATCAAGACCACATAGTTCAGGGCATGTATAGGGGACGGCCAATGTAATGGCCCAGATATTCGTAGCATCTGATGATATTGGGGCAAGTTGCGCTGAACTCTTGGAACTGAGGTAAGGAGTGAGATCTCAAAAGACTCGAAGGTTGGCCCTCCAGGGGTGGTGGGAACCTCTATACTTCCCTCTGATATACATCTGTAGCCCTGTGCCACAGCCCACACTACCTCTGTGGGCCTTGTATTGCTGGTGACCCCTGTGATCAGCCATCGGGGAGGCCACCAGAGAGCCCCCTTTCAGTCAAGACACATGAAACCTTACATGGGGCTAATTGAAGGGAGTCCTGTAATACAACCATCTGGGTGTGGGTGCCACGTTGGCTCAGTGGCTAAAACTCTTGTCTTGTGGCCTTGGGTTTGAGGTTTGTGAGTTCTCTCCATCTTTGCATGGCTTTCTCTCTGTACCACGATGTCCTCACATAAGCCAAAAAACAAACAATTAGGCACTTAGATTGTGAGCCCCGATGGGGCGACTGATGCCAATCTCTGTACAGCGCTGTGGAACATGTTGGTGCTACATAAATGGATAAAATCTGGATTTGTGGATCCAGAGATGAATGTGTCAGTGTAATACCTGGTAGAACGTATCCCCAGGACTCACCTCGCCCTTCTCGTTGCGTATCCTCCGGTTAAATTCCTTCCCATCAATGCAGAGAAAATCCTCTCCAGGGTGAATGATGCCGCATTTAATGGCAATAGCACGAGCTGTATTAATGTTATCACCCGTCACCATGCGGACCGTGATTCCAGCCCGCTGACATTTCTGGATCGCCTCCGGGACCTGCATCCAACACAAAGTAGTCTACAGAATGTCCACAAACAAGAGCTGGAGAGCCTCTGTGTCTCTCCCAATCCTCTCCGATATTTGTCCCGTGATCCATGAAGGACTTTACCCTTTGATTGTAATCTGTACTATCTTCCAATATTCTAGGGGGCGTTAGCTGGGGGCAGCCATGTTTTATGGGGCATTTAGCTGCAGAGCTAGAGCAGCAAGTTACGACCTCATGGGGACTAGCACTCTCATCAGTGACAGTTCCCTGCCTCAGTCACCACTCTCATGGGCTGAGGTCACATTCTGGGACTCTATGCTTTCCACACCACGTCCTTAATCTCTCCCTGACAAACACAGAGATTCCCTCACCGCTCTGCGAGACTTTACCTCCGGCCTGACTGGATCTTCAATGCCAACCACAGCGATGCAGGTCAGATCGGCCACAATTTCATTCTCATTGTCCCAGTCTGGCTCTGTACCCTGGCTGAAGTCTCGATAAGAAATGCAGATTGTTCTGAGACCATCAGAAGCCATTGGCTCAATCACTTTTTTTACCATCTCATCTCTATCTCGGGGCTTGAACAGACGAGGGTCTCCAGCGCCATTTAAGATTTTGGAACATCTAGAAAGGGAGAAGATCCAGAAAAAAGTGAATTATAAGGAAACCTGCTCCCTGATGGCGGCCTTACAAGGAGGTAAATACTGGGTCGTGGCAGCTGTATCTGTGGAGACAACTACCACATAGTGAAATGTAACGGGGGCAGAAAGGACATGAAGCCCCTGGACAGGACTGACTCTACAGATGGACAGGCCACTTACTTCTTAAGGATAATCTCTGAAGCCCCTTTGCTGTATAAGCGGAAGCTGCCGTCTTCCAGCTTGACCACGGTGCTCATGGACTTCCGTACAGAATTGAAGGTGTAGACTTTGTAGAGTTTCTCCTCCGGAATGAGGTTTCTCACAGTCTGATAGCCTTGCTTCAAATCCAACAAAAATCCCAACAAGCCACATTCAGTTTTGTTTCCGACTTGTCGCGGGAGGCCACCACTCTGCTCTGCGGGCTGCAAAAACAAACACCAGTGCAAGGAGGATTATGTGCCACGTGATACATGAGCCTCTTGCCACATGTGGATGCCGAGCTCGTGGTGACTTTTTCCTGTGCATTCTGCTTGTCTCTCTGCGTACAGTCATCACAACATTAGCACCTATTAAATCTTCAATCTAAGGAAATGAACATTGGTCTAATCCCTCCCAATAGATAAATTCCCAGCACGGTGTTCTCTTCATTCTTGTGGTCCGTCTGCTTCTGCTCTGGTAGGTCAGACTCTGATTATCCTCCCTAAAGATGGCCTTGAGTTGTTCACGCCACTTCCCTGTAACCAGCTATTGTGGCCATCCTCTCAGTTTTGAATTCTCATCTGTGGTCAGGAGATGCTGGACTAGAAGGATCTCTGCATGAAAGACCTTTGTGGGGAATTTTGAAAAAACAAAAATAGGGGTAGGGAGGAGGTATAGGAAAGGCGCCAAACAGAGCAAAAATGCACTAATTTTTTTTATCATGGTGCTAGAGTGCTAGCATAATATATATATAGGTCAAAGGCTTCTACATAAAAACCTTTCATGTAGAAAACAACAAAATAATAGAATAAAAAGTAATAAAATAATAATAATAATTATTAACAATTGATAAAAAAAAAAAAATTATTAATAAAAAAATAAAAATAAATTATCATTGGAATAAAATAGTTGAAATAAATGCGGTCCCTGCTGTGGTGAACACAGAGGGTTAAAGGTGGAGGTTAAAAGAAAGGAATAAAATGGATGAATAAACATTTTTTGAAGTAAGTACCTCACTGGGGGGTCGTCAGCAGGATAAGCACATAACACCTGTGACGGTTCCCCCCCGGCCAGGATCCTGTGTAGAGTCTCAGTGAATGATGGCAGCGAGGCACAGCGCTTCTGATGAAGGGGAAACATCCAGTGAGGCACTTACTTCACTGGGGGGTCGTCAGCAGGATGAGCACATAACACCTGTGACGGTTCCCCCCCGGCCAGGATCCTGTGTAGAGTCTCAGTGAATGATGGCAGCGAGGCACAGCGCTTCTGATGAAGGGGAAACATCCAGTGAGGCACTTACTTCACTGGGGGGGTCGTCAGCAGGATAAGCACATAACACCTGTGACGGTTCCCCCCTGGCCAGGATCGTGTGTAGAGTCTCAGTGAATGATGGCAGCGAGGCACAGCGCTTCTGATGAAGGGGAAACATCCAGTGAGGCACTTACTTCACTGGGGGGGTCGTCAGCAGGATGAGCACATAACACCTGTGACGGTTCCCCCCTGGCCAGGATCCTGTGTAGAGTCTCAGTGAATGATGGCAGCGAGGCACAGCGCTTCTGATGAAGGGGAAACATCCAGTGAGGCACTTACTTCACTGGGGGGTCGTCAGCAGGATAAGCACATAACACCTGTGACGGTTCCCCCCCGGCCAGGATCGTGTGTAGAGTCTCAGTGAATAATGGCAGCGAGGCACAGCGCTTCTGATCAAATCGCCTTTATTGTATAATGTATGGCTCAACGCGTTTCGGGGATCAATGTTTCCCCTTCATCAGAAGCGCTGTGCCTCGCTGCCATCATTCACTGAGACTCTACACAGGATCCTGGCCAGGGGGGAACCGTCACAGGTGTTATGTGCTCATCCTGCTGACGACCCCCCAGTGAGGTAAGTGCCTCACTGGATGTTTCCCATCCATTTTATTCCTTTCTTTTAACCTTGGTTTTTAACCTCCACCTTTAACCCTCTGTGTTCACCACAGCAGGGACCGCATTTATTTCAACTATTTTATTCCAATGATAATTTTTTTTTTTTTATCAATTGTTAATAATTATTATTATTATTTTATTACTTTTTATTCTATTATTTTGTTGTTTTCTACATGAAAGGTTTTTATGTAGAAGCCTTTGACCTATATATATATTATGCTAGCACTCTAGCACCATGATAAAAAAAATTTAGTGCATTTTTGCTCGGTTTGGCGCCTTTCCTATACCTCCTCCCTACCCCTATTTTTGCCCTGCTTGGACACTTTTTTGGGCTGCCACCCTTGTGCTACTTAGACTTCAGTCACCACCACTGTCGGCGCCTACCGTCAGACACAAGGGGATTTTTCTCTCTAGATCCTTTAGTGTCTGAATAAACTTCCTCCTTTTTTCCTTCTTCTTTTCCTTTGTGGGGAATGTCTCTGAGCCGTATTATACGTGGCCAGCTCCTGGCAGAAGCTCCCCATACACATTATACTTTTGTCGGCTGACACACTCATTTGTATGGGGAGCTCACAATTCTCGCCCGATCCCATTCATATTAGTGTATCGGCCGACAAAAGTGTAATGTTATGGGGAGCTTCTACCAGGAGCTGGCCGAGTAGAGTTTTGTCCTCCCAGGACATAAGCGGTCACCAGAACTGTCTGCCAGGGGCTTTCTCCGCTCTCCTCATAGCATCCATCAAGCTGATGTTTATGGAGAAGCCAGGAGAGCTAGCGGCCGGCTGAAGGATGGTTTGGCTGATACCTATGGAATGGGCAGCTTTAGTGCAATGACCCCTACCCTCTGTCACTCCCACCACTACATAGGGCTGGCTGCCATAATGAAGTATGGAGGCATGTGACTGAACTCACCAGGACTTTGGAGGTGTAGGCGCTGTTGATGCTTATGGCGTTGACCAGAATATCTAAGGTCTTGGCTGGAAGAGCATCAGGATCTGGGATTTCTTTGTAAAGGACATCTCCAATATAGGCCTGAACCACGGTCATCCTGTTTGTAGTCAGCGTGCCTGTCTTATCGGAGCAGATAGCCGTTGCATTACCCATAGTCTCACAAGCATCTAAATGTCGCACTAGATTATTATCTTTCATCATTTTCTGGAAAGGAAAGAACGATCGAGGAGTGACCAGGAGTGACCAGGGGTGGCCTGGATGTGTGCAGCATTCTACGGGGGTCAGTAAGGAGACTCACCTTAACGGAATACGCCAGAGAAATCGTCACGGCTAGAGGCAGTCCCTCCGGCACGGCAACCACCAGAACAGTGACGCCAATGATGAAGAACTTGACAAAATACTGGATGTATATGGGCGTGCACTCCGGCAGCCATTGTCTTCTCTGAACAACAAATGTATCGATAGCAAAATATAATACCAAGATAATGACTGTGATAGCAGACATGACCAGACCTGGAGGAAGAGAGCGGTGGGAGAGGTCATCAGCAATCAGGTGTCATCAAGGACATGTCTACCAGGCCAGCTCCCCACAAGGTTATCCCTTCCCATTGACACCAGGACCCTCACTGCCTGTGGCAGCTTTGCGTGAGAGGATTAGGGAGGAAGCAGCGTTGCTTCTGTTTGATGTGACAGACTAAGGGCCGCCAGAGTTAGGGTCGGACCCTCTTAATCTCTAGAGGAGGCCTCATACAAGGATTCTCCTCCAGGCACAGCTTCCATGCTGCCCAGCGTTCACACATCATGCCGTTGGCTTTCTTGCTTACCGGCTTTCCCAATCTGCACCGCCAGTTTTGTCAGCTTCCCCTGTAGAACAGACTTCTCCTTTTTGTGTGGATTTGATTTCTTCTTTTCTTCTCCATCTCCACCCTCGGCACTTTTCAAGGGCTGCATCTCCATGGCAGCTGCTCCATCTTGCTGTTTGGCTGTTCAAGCAAAAGGACATAGTCAATGGAGGCACGTGGTCTGCAGTACCTCAGCCTCATATACATCTAACCAGTAATATCCTCACAGACAGGGACTGTCCCTGACCGCCAACTACATGAAACTACAGGTCATGGTCATATTTTATAGCAAGCTGCAGCCAGGGCCACGTGGCGTGGTGCTGACAGAAAGGGAGCAGAGCTTCCAGCGTTCCTGATCAGGCTAGGGTCAGGGTGACACAGAGCACACAGCCGGAGTGAACGTGGAACCCAGCACCTCCAATATGCAACCTACAAAACGGAAGCACCTCGTGCCTCTAATGCTAAGTGGGTTACCTGATGAGTTAAAGATTGGAGGCGCTGACTCACTTTGTGGACAGTGGCATTTTGTTTTGAGGAGTATTTGTGGTCAGTGGCATTTCGTTTTGTGCAGTTTTTGTCGTCAGTTGCATTTCGTTTTGTGCAGTTTTTGTCGTCAGTTGCATTTTGTTTTGAGGAGTATTTGTGGTCAGTGGCATTTCGTTTTGTGCAGTTTTTGTCGTCAGTGACATTTCGTTTGGGGAGATTTTGTCGTCAGGAGATTTTCCTTTTGTGGAGACATTGTGGTCAGTGGCATTTGGTTTTTTGGTCCGTGTCATTTCATTTTGTGGTCAGTGGCATTTTGATTTGTGGAGATTTTCGTCTTCAAGAGTTTTTGTGGTCCATAGCGTGTTGTGGAGATGTTGTGGTCAGTGCGATTTAGTTTTGAGATTTTGTGGTCAGTGGCATTTCATTCTGTGGAGATTTTGTGGTAGGGGCATTTCGTTTTGTGGAGATTTTGTGGTAGGGGCATTTCATTTTGTGGTCAGGGCATTTTATAGGAGAATTATTCTCCACTTAGGCCTCTTTCACACTACCCTATTTTTTTTTTTTTTGCATTCCGTATACGAAACCATTCATTTCAATGGGTCCGCAAAAAAAAACGGAATGTACTCCGTATGCATTCCATTTCCGTATTTCCGTTTTTCTGTTCCATTGAAAGATAGAACATGTCCTATTATTGCCCGCAAATCAGGTTCCGTGGTTCCATTCAAGTCAATGGGTCCGCAAAAAAACGGAACATATACGGAAATGCATCCGTATGTCTTCCGTATCCGTTCCATTTTTTTCTGAACCATCTATTGAAAATGTTATGCCCAGCCCAATTTTTTCTATGTAATTACTGTATACTGTATATGCCATACGGAAAAACGGAACGGAAACGGAAAAACAACAGAAACAAAAAAACGGATCAGTGAAAAACAGACCACAGAACACTGAAATAGCCATACGGTCGTGTGAAAGAGGCCTTAATAGCACATCTGAAAAGTCCAGAAGAACTGCAAACTTTCATGGCGTGGCCCTGGCCTCGAAGTTCTCACTTTCCTCTGCGAAAACCAGATTACTTGCATTCAATGCGTCCTGCGGACGGTGCGCTATACCTCAGCTCCGGAAGGGGGCATCCTTACCTTTATTTTGGAGGATCTCCACATTTCCATCTTGCATTTTCCCTACATGATGAGAGGTTGACAGACAACAAAGAACAAAACATGAAACATGAGAAGAAACAAGGAAAGGCACAGGTGACGGTGCAGAATACAGGTGCGGGCAGCGGACAGTTCTAGGGCTGGGGGGGGGTGAGACTGGAGGCTTCCTAGGGTCCGTAGGTGTGCAGTCTATACCGGACTCTATATGTACTGTATGAATATAACTATAAGTGCAGTCTATACCGGACTCTATATGTACTGTATGAATATAACTATAAGTGCAGTCTATACCGGACTCTATATGTACTGTATGAATATAACTATAAGTGCAGTCTATACTGAACTCTATATGTACTGTATGAATATAACTATAAGTGCAGTCTATACTGAACTCTATATGTACTGTATGAATATAACTATAAGTGCAGTCTATACTGAACTCTATATGTACTGTATGAATATAACTATAAGTGCAGTCTATACCGGACTCTATATGTACTGTATGAATATAACTATAAGTGCAGTCTATACCGGACTCTATATGTACTGTATGAATATAACTATAAGTGCAGTCTATACTGAACTCTATATGTACTGTATGAATATAACTATAAGTGCAGTCTATACTGAACTCTATATGTACTGTATGAATATAACTATAAGTGCAGTCTATACCGGACTCTATATGTACTGTATGAATATAACTATAAGTGCAGTCTATACCGGACTCTATATGTACTGTATGAATATAACTATAAGTGCAGTCTATACCGGACTCTATATGTACTGTATGAATATAACTATAAGTGCAGTCTATACTGAACTCTATATGTACTGTATGAATATAACTATAAGTGCAGTCTATACTGAACTCTATATGTACTGTATGAATATAACTATAAGTGCAGTCTATACTGAACTCTATATGTACTGTATGAATATAACTATAAGTGCAGTCTATACCGGACTCTATATGTACTGTATGAATATAACTGTATGTGCAGTCTATACCGGACTCTATATGTACTGTATGAATATAACTATAAGTGCAGTCTATACCGAACTCTATATGTACTGTATGAATATAACTATAAGTGCAGTCTATACCGGACTCTATATGTACTGTATGAATATAACTATAAGTGCAGTCTATACCGGACTCTATATGTACTGTATGAATATAACTATAAGTGCAGTCTATACTGAACTCTATATGTACTGTATGAATATAACTATAAGTGCAGTCTATACCGGACTCTATATGTACTGTATGAATATAACTATATGTGCACTCTATACCGAACTCTATATGTACTGTATGAATATAACTATAAGTGCAGTCTATACCGGACTCTATATGTACTGTATGAATATAACTATAAGTGCAGTCTATACCGGACTCTATATGTACTGTATGAATATAACTATAAGTGCAGTCTATACCGGACTCTATATGTACTGTATGAATATAACTATATGTGCAGTCTATACTGAACTCTATATGTACTGTATGAATATAACTATAAGTGCAGTCTATACCGGACTCTATATGTACTGTATGAATATAACTATAAGTGCAGTCTATACCGGACTCTATATGTACTGTATGAATATAACTATATGTGCAGTCTATACCGAACTCTTTATGTACTGTATGAATATAACTATAAGTGCAGTCTATACCGGACTCTATATGTACTGTATGAATATAACTATAAGTGCAGTCTATACCGAACTCTATATGTACTGTATGAATATAACTATATGTGCAGTATATACTGAACTCTATATGTACTGTATGAATATAACTATAAGTGCAGTCTATACCGGACTCTATATGTACTGTATGAATATAACTATAAGTGCAGTCTATACCGGACTCTATATGTACTGTATGAATATAACTATAAGTGCAGTCTATACCGGACTCTATATGTACTGTATGAATATAACTATAAGTGCAGTCTATACCGAACTCTATATGTACTGTATGAATATAACTATAAGTGCAGTCTATACCGGACTCTATATGTACTGTATGAATATAACTATAAGTGCAGTCTATACCGGACTCTATATGTACTGTATGAATATAACTATAAGTGCAGTCTATACCGGACTCTATATGTACTGTATGAATATAACTATAAGTGCAGTCTATACCGGACTCTATATGTACTGTATGAATATAACTATAAGTGCAGTCTATACCGGACTCTATATGTACTGTATGAATATAACTATAAGTGCAGTCTATACTGAACTCTATATGTACTGTATGAATATAACTATAAGTGCAGTCTATACCGGACTCTATATGTACTGTATGAATATAACTATAAGTGCAGTCTATACCGGACTCTATATGTACTGTATGAATATAACTATATGTGCAGTCTATACCGGACTCTATATGTACTGTATGAATATAACTATAAGTGCAGTATATACCGGACTCTATATGTACTGTATGAATATAACTATAAGTGCAGTCTATACCGGACTCTATATGTACTGTATGAATATAACTATAAGTGCAGTCTATACTGAACTCTATATGTACTGTATGAATATAACTATAAGTGCAGTCTATACCGGACTCTATATGTACTGTATGAATATAACTATAAGTGCAGTCTATACCGAACTCTATATGTACTGTATGAATATAACTATAAGTGCAGTCTATACCAGACTCTATATGTACTGTATGAATATAACTATAAGTGCAGTCTATACTGAACTCTATATGTACTGTATGAATATAACTATAAGTGCAGTCTATACCGGACTCTATATGTACTGTATGAATATAACTATAAGTGCAGTCTATACCGGACTCTATATGTACTGTATGAATATAACTATAAGTGCAGTCTATACCGGACTCTATATGTACTGTATGAATATAACTATATGTGCAGTCTATACCGGACTCTATATGTACTGTATGAATATAAGTGCAGTCTATACTGAAATCTATATGTACTGTATGAATATAACTATAAGTGCAGTCTATACTGAACTCTATATGTACTGTATGAATATAACTATAAGTGCAGTCTATACCGGACTCTATATGTACTGTATGAATATAACTATAAGTGCAGTCTATACCGAACTCTATATGTACTGTATGAATATAACTATAAGTGCAGTCTATACCGGACTCTATATGTACTGTATGAATATAACTGTATGTGCAGTCTATACCGAACTCTATATGTACTGTATGAATATAACTATAAGTGCAGTCTATACTGAACTCTATATGTACTGTATGAATATAACTATAAGTGCAGTCTATACCGGACTCTATATGTACTGTATGAATATAACTATAAGTGCAGTCTATACTGAACTCTATATGTACTGTATGAATATAACTATAAGTGCAGTATATACCGGACTCTATATGTACTGTATGAATATAACTATAAGTGCAGTCTATACCGGACTCTATATGTACTGTATGAATATAACTATAAGTGCAGTCTATACTGAACTCTATATGTACTGTATGAATATAACTATAAGTGCAGTATATACTGAACTCTATATGTACTGTATGAATATAACTATAAGTGCAGTCTATACCGGACTCTATATGTACTGTATGAATATAACTATAAGTGCAGTCTATACCGGACTCTATATGTACTGTATGAATATAACTAAAAGTGCAGTCTATACCGGACTCTATATGTACTGTATGAATATAACTAAAAGTGCAGTCTATACCGGACTCTATATGTACTGTATGAATATAACTATAAGTGCAGTCTATACCGGACTCTATATGTACTGTATGAATATAACTATAAGTGCAGTCTATACCGGACTCTACATGTACTGTATGAATATAACTATAAGTGCAGTATATACCGGACTCTACATGTACTGTATGAATATAAGTGCAGTCTATACTGAAATCTATATGTACTGTATGAATATAACTATAAGTGCAGTCTATACTGAACTCTATATGTACTGTATGAATATAACTATAAGTGCAGTCTATACCGAACTCTATATGTACTGTATGAATATAACTATATGTGCAGTCTATACCGAACTCTATATGTACTGTATGAATATAACTATAAGTGCAGTCTATACCGGACTCTATATGTACTGTATGAATATAACTATAAGTGCAGTCTATACCGGACTCTATATGTACTGTATGAATATAACTATAAGTGCAGTCTATACCGAACTCTATATGTACTGTATGAATATAACTATAAGTGCAGTCTATACCGGACTCTATATGTACTGTATGAATATAACTATAAGTGCAGTCTATACCGGACTCTATATGTACTGTATGAATATAACTATAAGTGCAGTCTATACTGAACTCTATATGTACTGTATGAATATAACTATAAGTGCAGTCTATACTGAACTCTATATGTACTGTATGAATATAACTATAAGTGCAGTCTATACCGGACTCTATATGTACTGTATGAATATAACTATAAGTGCAGTCTATACTGAACTCTATATGTACTGTATGAATATAACTATAAGTGCAGTCTATACCGGACTCTATATGTACTGTATGAATATAACTATAAGTGCAGTCTATACTGAACTCTATATGTACTGTATGAATATAACTATAAGTGCAGTCTATACTGAACTCTATATGTACTGTATGAATATAACTATAAGTGCAGTCTATACCGGACTCTATATGTACTGTATGAATATAACTATAAGTGCAGTCTATACTGAACTCTATATGTACTGTATGAATATAACTATAAATGCAGTCTATACCGGACTCTGTGTGTACTGTATGAATATAACTATAAGTGCAGTCTATACTGAACTCTATATGCACTGTATGAATATAACTATATGTGCAGTCTATACCGGACTCTATATGTACTGTATGAATATAACTATAAGTGCAGTCTATACTGAACTCTATATGTACTGTATGAATATAACTATAAGTGCAGTCTATACTGAACTCTATATGTACTGTATGAATATAACTATAAGTGCAGTCTATACCGGACTCTATATGTACTGTATGAATATAACTATAAGTGCAGTCTATACCGGACTCTATATGTACTGTATGAATATAACTATAAGTGCAGTCTATACTGAACTCTATATGTACTGTATGAATATAACTATATGTGCAGTCTATACTGAACTCTCTATGTACTGTATGAATATAACTATAAGTGCAGTCTATACTGAACTCTATATGTACTGTATGAATATAACTATAAGTGCAGTCTATACCGGACTCTATATGTACTGTATGAATATAACTATAAGTGCAGTCTATACCGGACTCTATATGTACTGTATGAATATAACTATAAGTGCAGTCTATACCGAACTCTATATGTACTGTATGAATATAACTATAAGTGCAGTCTATACTGAACTCTATATGTACTGTATGAATATAACTGTATGTGCAGTCTATACTGAACTCTATATGTACTGTATGAATATAACTATATGTGCAGTCTATACCGGACTCTACATGTACTGTATGAATATAACTATAAGTGCAGTCTATACCGGACTCTATATGTACTGTATGAATATAACTATAAGTGCAGTCTATACCGGACTCTATATGTACTGTATGAATATAACTATACGTGCAGTCTATACTGAACTCTATATGTACTGTATGAATATAACTATAAGTGCAGTATATACTGAACTCTATATAATATATATATATTTATATATACAGCATGTATGTATCGATATCTCATCACCCCGTTTAGCTTCTGTGACATCACTACTGGTGACATGACATCAGCGGCCTGAGCTTCTGTGACATCACTACTGGTGACATGACATCAGCGGCCTGAGCTTCTATGACATCACTACTGGTGACATGACATCAGCGGCCTGAGCTTCTATGACATCACTACTGGTGACATGACATCAGCGGCCTGAGCTTCTATGACATCACTACTGGTGACATGACATCAGCGGCCTGAGCTTCTATGACATCACTACTGATGACATGACATCATCACCCTGAGCTTCTATGACATCACTACTGGTGACATGACATCATCGCCCTGAGCTTCTATGACATCACTACTGGTGACATGACATCATCGCCCTGAACTTCTATGACATCACTACTGATGACATGACATCATCACCCTGAGCTTCTATGACATCACTACTGGTGACATGACATCATCGCCCTGAGCTTCTATGACATCACTACTGGTGACATGACATCAGCGGCTTGAGCTTCTGTGACATCATTTCTCTAAGCATTCATGACCCAACTGAGGAAGGGTGTGACATAACGAAGTTTAAAGATCCATGAAATCACTGTTGCGCTGCACCAGGAGCTTCTGATGAAAGGTGTTTATTACAACCAATAAAACTAAAATTAGACATACTGCGCGTTTCATCAGGTAGGTACAAGATTTACAGTATATACACAACGGTGACCCGGAAGTGAATGGTACATAACTGGTTGTAAAGTGTATGAAAACTGATAAATGCAAAATGCAAGAAAAGTAGATAAAAGAAACAAAAACTTATGCCAGCATTAGGAAGCCTGCACTACAAATAAATGTTTAAAACAAGCTGGGGCGAAATATAAGTATCGGGGAAACAGGAAGTGACATCACAAGTGTAACTAAGTGACAGGAAAACATTAATGTGCACAACTAGAATATACAGGGAGTAGTCCCAAAAAGTCAGAGAGGAGGGGAACAGGAACAGGCAGCAGTCTGGAGTGTCATGTAGAATATACAGGGAGAAGTCCCAAAAAGTCAGAGAGGAGGGGAACGGGAACAGGCAGCAGTCTGGAGTGTCATGTAGAATATACAGGGAGAAGTCCCAAAAAGTCAGAGAGGAGGGGAACGGGAACAGGCAGCAGTCTGGAGTGTCATGTAGAAAATACAGAGAGAAGTCCCAAAAAGTCAGAGAGGAGGGGAACGGGAACAGGCAGCATTCTGGAGTGTCATGTAGAATATACAGGGAGAAGTCCCAAAAAGTCAGAGAGGAGGGGAACGGGAACAGGCAGCAGTCTGGAGTGTCATGTAGAAAATACAGAGAGAAGTCCCAAAAAGTCAGAGAGGAGGGGAACGGGAACAGGCAGCAGTCAGGAGTGTGATGTAGAATATACAGGGAGAAGTCCCAAAAAGTCAGAGAGGAGGGGAACAGGAACAGGCAGCAGTCTGGAGTGTCATGTAGAAAATACAGGGAGAAGTCCCAAAAAGTCAGAGAGGAGGGGAACAGGAACAGGCAGCAGTCTGGAGTGTGATGTAGAATATACAGGGAGAAGTCCCAAAAAGTCAGAGAGGAGGGGAACGGGAACAGGCAGCATTCTGGAGTGTCATGTAGAATATACAGGGAGAAGTCCCAAAAAGTCAGAGAGGAGGGGAACGGGAACAGGCAGCAGTCTGGAGTGTCATGTAGAAAATACAGGGAGAAGTCCCAAAAAGTCAGAGAGGAGGGGAACGGGAACAGGCAGCAGTCTGGAGTGTGATGTAGAAAATACAGAGAGAAGTCCCAAAAAGTCAGAGAGGAGGGTAACAGGAACAGGCAGCAGTCTGGAGTGTCATGTAGAATATACAGGGAGAAGTCCCAAAAAGTCAGAGAGGAGGGGAACGGGAACAGGCAGCAGTCTGGAGTGTCATGTAGAAAATACAGAGAGAAGTCCCAAAAAGTCAGAGAGGAGGGGAACGGGAACAGGCAGCAGTCTGGAGTGTCATGTAGAATATACAGGGAGAAGTCCCAAAAAGTCAGAGAGGATGGGAACGGGAACAGGCAGCAGTCTGGAGTGTCATGTAGAATATACAGGGAGAAGTCCCAAAAAGTCAGAGAGGAGGGGAACGGGAACAGGCAGCAGTCTGGAGTGTCATGTAGAATATACAGGGAGAAGTCCCAAAAAGTCAGAGAGGAGGGGAACGGGAACAGGCAGCAGTCTGGAGTGTCATGTAGAATATACAGAGAGAAGTCCCAAAAAGTCAGAGAGGAGGGGAACGGGAACAGGCAGCAGTCAGGAGTGTGATGTAGAAAATACAGGGAGAAGTCCCAAAAAGTCAGAGAGGAGGGGAACGGGAACAGGCAGCAGTCTGGAGTGTGATGTAGAATATACAGGGAGAAGTCCCAAAAAGTCAGACAGGAGGGGAACGGGAACAGGCAGCAGTATGGAGTGTCATGTAGAAAATACAGAGAGAAGTCCCAAAAAGTCAGAGGGGAGGGGAACGGGAACAGGCAGCAGTCTGGAGTGTGATGTAGAAAATACAGAGAGAAGTCCCAAAAAGTCAGAGAGGAGGCGAATGGGAACAGGCAGCAGTCTGGAGTGTGATGTAGAATATACAGGGAGAAGTCCCAAAAAGTCAGAGAGGAGGGGAACGGGAACAGGCAGCAGTCTGGAGTGTCATGTAGAATATACAGGGAGAAGTCCCAAAAAGTCAGAGAGGAGGGGAACAGGAACAGGCAGCAGTCTGGAGTGTCATGTAGAATATACAGGGAGAAGTCCCAAAAAGTCAGAGAGGAGGGGAACGGGAACAGGCAGCAGTCTGGAGTGTCATGTAGAATATACAGGGAGAAGTCCCAAAAAGTCAGAGAGGAGGGGAACGGGAACAGGCAGCAGTCTGGAGTGTCATGTAGAATATACAGAGAGAAGTCCCAAAAAGTCAGAGAGGAGGGGAACGGGAACAGGCAGCAGTCAGGAGTGTGATGTAGAAAATACAGGGAGAAGTCCCAAAAAGTCAGAGAGGAGGGGAACGGGAACAGGCAGCAGTCTGGAGTGTCATGTAGAATATACAGGGAGAAGTCCCAAAAAGTCAGAGAGGAGGGGAACAGGAACAGGCAGCATTCTGGAGTGTCATGTAGAATATACAGAGAGAAGTCCCAAAAAGTCAGAGAGGAGGCGAATGGGAACAGGCAGCAGTCGGGAGTGTCATGTAGAAAATACAGGAAGAAGTCCCAAAAAGTCAGAGAGGAGGGGAACAGGAACAGGCAGCAGTCTGGAGTGTCATGTAGAATATACAGGGAGAAGTCCCAAAAAGTCAGAGAGGAGGGGAACGGGAACAGGCAGCATTCTGGAGTGTCATGTAGAATATACAGGGAGAAGTCCCAAAAAGTCAGAGAGGAGGGGAACGGGAACAGGCAGCAGTCTGGAGTGTCATGTAGAATATACAGAGAGAAGTCCCAAAAAGTCAGAGAGGAGGGGAACGGGAACAGGCAGCAGTCAGGAGTGTCATGTAGAATATACAGGGAGAAGTCCCAAAAAGTCAGAGAGGAGGGGAACGGGAACAGGCAGCAGTCTGGAGTGTCATGTAGAATATACAGGGAGAAGTCCCAAAAAGTCAGAGAGGAGGCGAATGGGAACAGGCAGCAGTCGGGAGTGTCATGTAGAAAATACAGAGAGAAGTCCCAAAAAGTCAGAGAGGAGGGGAACGGGAACAGGCAGCAGTCTGGAGTGTCATGTAGAATATACAGGGAGAAGTCCCAAAAAGTCAGAGAGGAGGCGAATGGGAACAGGCAGCAGTCGGGAGTGTCATGTAGAAAATACAGAGAGAAGTCCCAAAAAGTCAGAGAGGAGGGGAACGGGAACAGGCAGCAGTCTGGAGTGTGATGTAGAATATACAGGGAGAAGTCCCAAAAAGTCAGAGAGCAGGGGAACGGGAACAGGCAGCAGTCTGGAGTGTCATGTAGAATATACAGGGAGAAGTCCCAAAAAGTCAGAGAGGAGGGGAACGGGAACAGGCAGCATTCTGGAGTGTCATGTAGAATATACAGGGAGAAGTCCCAAAAAGTCAGAGAGGAGGGCAACGGGAACAGGCAGCAGTCTGGAGTGTGATGTAGAATATACAGGGAGAAGTCCCAAAAAGTCAGAGAGGAGGGGAACGGGAACAGGCAGCAGTCTGGAGTGTCATGTAGAATATATAGAGAGAAGTCCCAAAAAGTCAGAGAGGAGGGGAACGGGAACAGGCAGCAGTCTGGAGTGTCATGTAGAATATACAGGGAGAAGTCCCAAAAAGTCAGAGAGGAGGCGAATGGGAACAGGCAGCAGTCAGGAGTGTGATGTAGAAAATACAGGGAGAAGTCCCAAAAAGTCAGAGAGGAGGGGAACAGGAACAGGCAGCAGTCTGGAGTGTCATGTAGAATATACAGGGAGAAGTCCCAAAAAGTCAGAGGGGAGGGCAACGGGAACAGGCAGCAGTCTGGAGTGTCATGTAGAATATACAGGGAGAAGTCCCAAAAATCCAGAGAGGAGGCGAATGGGAACAGGCAGCAGTCTGGAGTGTCATGTAGAATATATAGAGAGAAGTCCCAAAAAGTTATGTACCATTCACTTCCGGGTCACCGTTGTGTATATACTGTATATCTTGTACCTACCGTGGTGAGGCAGCCTGATGAAGACGGCGGACCGCTGATGAAACGTGTAGCATGTCTATTTTTTGTTTTATTTATTGGTTTTAATAAAAATCTTTTATCAGAAGCTCCTGGTGCAGCGCGATTCTTCTCTGTGTCCATGTCTCGTCTCCTCTTTTATACATTTCAAGCCTCCGATGGACGTGTCTGGTGTTGAGCACAGGAGGCCGGGTATCCGCTAGCTCTAGTTCCGGTGTTGTGCCTGGCTTGTAAAACACTGTCTGGTAAGGAATAGATCGTTTTGGGCGGTATTGCACTAGGGAGCGACTCGGCCGCCTTCTGTCTGAGGGAGGGACTCGGCCGCCTTCTGTCTGAGGGTGCGACTCGGCCGCCTTCTGTCTGAGGGTGCGACGCTGCCTTCTTCTGTCTGAGGGTGCGACTCGGCCACCTTCTGTCTGAGGGTGCGACTCGGCCGCCTTCTGTCTGAGGGAGCGACTCGGCCGCCTTCTGTCTGAGGGTGCGACTCGGCCGCCTTCTGTCTGAGGGAGCGACGCGGCCGCCTTCTGTCTGAGGGAGCGACGCGGCCGCCTTCTGTCTGAGGGAGCGACTCGGCCGCCTTCTGTCTGAGGGGGCGACTAGGCCGCCTTCTGTCTGAGGGTGCGACGCGGCCGCCTTCTGTCTGAGGGTGCGACTCGGCCGCCTTCTGTCTGAGGGAGCGACGCGGCCGCCTTCTGTCTGAGGGAGCGACTCGGCCGCCTTCTGTCTGAGGGAGCGACTCGGCCGCCTTCTGTCTGAGGGTGCGACTCGGCCGCCTTCTGTCTGAGGGTGCGACTCGGCCGCCTTCTGTCTGAGGGAGCGACTCGGCCGCCTTCTGTCTGAGGGTGCGACGCTGCCTCCTTCTGTCTGAGGGAGCGACGCGGCCGCCTTCTGTCTGAGGGAGCGACTCGGCCGCCTTCTGTCTGAGGGAGCGACTCGGCCGCCTTCTGTCTGAGGGAGCGACTCGGCCGCCTTCTGTCTGAGGGAGCGACTAGGCCGCCTTCTGTCTGAGGGAGCGACTCGGCCGCCTTCTGTCTGAGGGAGCGACTCGGCCGCCTTCTGTCTGAGGGTGCGACTAGGCCGCCTTCTGTCTGAGGGAGCGACTCGGCCGCCTTCTGTCTGAGGGAGCGACTCGGCCGCCTTCTGTCTGAGGGAGCGACTAGGCCGCCTTCTGTCTGAGGGAGCGACGCGGCCGCCTTCTGTCTGAGGGAGCGACGCGGCCGCCTTCTGTCTGAGGGAGCGACGCGGCCGCCTTCTGTCTGAGGGAGCGACTCGGCCGCCTTCTGTCTGAGGGAGCGACTAGGCCGCCTTCTGTCTGAGGGAGCGACGCGGCCGCCTTCTGTCTGAGGGTGCGACTCGGCCGCCTTCTGTCTGAGGGTGCGACTAGGCCGCCTTCTGTCTGAGGGAGCGACGCTGCCGCCTTCTGTCTGAGGGAGCGACGCTGCCGCCTTCTGTCTGAGGGAGCGACGCGGCCGCCTTCTGTCTGAGGGAGCGACGCTGCCGCCTTCTGTCTGAGGGAGCGACGCGGCCGCCTTCTGTCTGAGGGAGCGACTCGGCCGCCTCCTGTCTGAGGGAGCGACGCGGCCGCCTCCTGTCTGAGGGAGCGACGCGGCCGCCTTCTGTCTGAGGGTGCGACTCGGCCGCCTTCTGTCTGAGGGTGCGACGCTGCCTCCTTCTGTCTGAGGGAGCGACGCGGCCGCCTTCTGTCTGAGGGAGCGACGCTGCCGCCTTCTGTCTGAGGGAGCGACGCTGCCGCCTTCTGTCTGAGGGAGCGACGCGGCCGCCTTCTGTCTGAGGGAGCGACGCGGCCGCCTTCTGTCTGAGGGAGCGACGCGGCCGCCTTCTGTCTGAGGGAGCGACGCTGCCGCCTTCTGTCTGAGGGAGCGACGCGGCCGTCTTCTGTCTGAGGGAGCGACTAGGCCGCCTTCTGTCTGAGGGAGCGACTCGGCCGCCTTCTGTCTGAGGGAGCGACGCGGCCGCCTTCTGTCTGAGGGAGCGACGCGGCCGCCTTCTGTCTGAGGGAGCGACTCGGCCGCCTTCTGTCTGAGGGAGCGACTAGGCCGCCTTCTGTCTGAGGGTGCGACGCGGCCGCCTTCTGTCTGAGGGTGCGACTCGGCCGCCTTCTGTCTGAGGGAGCGACGCGGCCGCCTTCTGTCTGAGGGAGCGACTCGGCCGCCTTCTGTCTGAGGGAGCGACTCGGCCGCCTTCTGTCTGAGGGTGCGACTCGGCCGCCTTCTGTCTGAGGGAGCGACTCGGCCGCCTTCTGTCTGAGGGTGCGACGCTGCCTCCTTCTGTCTGAGGGAGCGACGCGGCCGCCTTCTGTCTGAGGGAGCGACTCGGCCGCCTTCTGTCTGAGGGAGCGACTCGGCCGCCTTCTGTCTGAGGGAGCGACTCGGCCGCCTTCTGTCTGAGGGAGCGACTAGGCCGCCTTCTGTCTGAGGGAGCGACTCGGCCGCCTTCTGTCTGAGGGAGCGACTCGGCCGCCTTCTGTCTGAGGGTGCGACTCGGCCGCCTTCTGTCTGAGGGAGCGACTCGGCCGCCTTCTGTCTGAGGGAGCGACTCGGCCGCCTTCTGTCTGAGGGAGCGACTAGGCCGCCTTCTGTCTGAGGGAGCGACGCGGCCGCCTTCTGTCTGAGGGAGCGACGCGGCCGCCTTCTGTCTGAGGGAGCGACGCGGCCGCCTTCTGTCTGAGGGAGCGACTCGGCCGCCTTCTGTCTGAGGGTGCGACTCGGCCGCCTTCTGTCTGAGGGTGCGACGCTGCCTCCTTCTGTCTGAGGGAGCGACGCGGCCGCCTTCTGTCTGAGGGTGCGACGCTGCCTCCTTCTGTCTGAGGGAGCGACGCGGCCGCCTTCTGTCTGAGGGAGCGACGCTGCCGCCTTCTGTCTGAGGGAGCGACGCTGCCGCCTTCTGTCTGAGGGAGCGACGCGGCCGCCTTCTGTCTGAGGGAGCGACGCGGCCGCCTTCTGTCTGAGGGAGCGACGCTGCCGCCTTCTGTCTGAGGGAGCGACGCGGCCGTCTTCTGTCTGAGGGAGCGACTAGGCCGCCTTCTGTCTGAGGGAGCGACTCGGCCGCCTTCTGTCTGAGGGAGCGACGCGGCCGCCTTCTGTCTGAGGGTGCGACTCGGCCGCCTTCTGTCTGAGGGTGCGACTAGGCCGCCTTCTGTCTGAGGGAGCGACGCGGCCGCCTTCTGTCTGAGGGAGCGACGCGGCCGCCTTCTGTCTGAGGGAGCGACGCGGCCGTCTTCTGTCTGAGGGAGCGACTCGGCCGCCTTCTGTCTGAGGGAGCGACTCGGCCGCCTTCTGTCTGAGGGAGCGACGCTGCCTCCTTCTGTCTGAGGGAGCGACGCTGCCGCCTTCTGACTGAGGGAGCGACGCGGCCTCCTTCTGTCTGAGGGAGCGACGCTGCCGCCTTCTGTCTGAGGGTGCGACTCGGCCGCCTTCTGTCTGAGGGAGCGACTCGGCCGCCTTCTGTCTGAGGGAGCGACTCGGCCGCCTTCTGTCTGAGGGAGCGACTCGGCCGCCTTCTGTCTGAGGGAGCGACTAGGCCGCCTTCTGTCTGAGGGTGCGACTAGGCCGCCTTCTGTCTGAGGGAGCGACGCTGCCGCCTTCTGTCTGAGGGAGCGACGCTGCCGCCTTCTGTCTGAGGGAGCGACGCGGCCGCCTTCTGTCTGAGGGAGCGACTCGGCCGCCTTCTGTCTGAGGGAGCGACGCTGCCGCCTTCTGTCTGAGGGTGCGACTAGGCCGCCTTCTGTCTGAGGGAGCGACGCTGCCGCCTTCTGTCTGAGGGAGCGACGCTGCCGCCTTCTGTCTGAGGGAGCGACGCGGCCGCCTTCTGTCTGAGGGAGCGACGCGGCCGCCTTCTGTCTGAGGGTGCGACTAGGCCGCCTTCTGTCTGAGGGAGCGACGCTGCCGCCTTCTGTCTGAGGGTGCGACTAGGCCGCCTTCTGTCTGAGGGAGCGACGCGGCCGCCTTCTGTCTGAGGGAGCGACGCTGCCGCCTTCTGTCTGAGGGTGCGACGCTGCCTCCTTCTGTCTGAGGGAGCGACGCGGCCGCCTTCTGTCTGAGGGAGCGACGCGGCCGCCTTCTGTCTGAGGGAGCGACGCGGCCGCCTTCTGTCTGAGGGAGCGACGCTGCCGCCTTCTGTCTGAGGGAGCGACGCTGCCGCCTTCTGTCTGAGGGAGCGACGCTGCCGCCTTCTGTCTGAGGGAGCGACGCGGCCGCCTTCTGTCTGAGGGAGCGACGCTGCCGCCTTCTGTCTGAGGGAGCGACGCTGCCGCCTTCTGTCTGAGGGTGCGACGCTGCCTCCTTCTGTCTGAGGGAGCGACGCGGCCGCCTTCTGTCTGAGGGAGCGACGCGGCCGCCTTCTGTCTGAGGGAGCGACGCGGCCGCCTTCTGTCTGAGGGAGCGACGCTGCCGCCTTCTGTCTGAGGGAGCGACGCTGCCGCCTTCTGTCTGAGGGAGCGACGCTGCCGCCTTCTGACTGAGGGAGCGACGCGGCCGCCTTCTGTCTGAGGGAGCGACGCTGCCGCCTTCTGTCTGAGGGAGCGACGCTGCCGCCTTCTGTCTGAGGGAGCGACGCTGCCGCCTTCTGTCTGAGGGAGCGACGCTGCCGCCTTCTGTCTGAGGGAGCGACGCTGCCGCCTTCTGTCTGAGGGTGCGACTCGGCCGCCTTCTGTCTGAGGGAGCGACGTGGCCGCCTTCTGTCTGAGGGAGCGATGCTGCCGCCTTCTGTCTGAGGGAGAGACGCGGCCGCCTTCTGTCCGAGGGAGCGACGCGACCACTCCATGCATTGCTTGGCTGCAGATCTCAGTCTCTCACTGTGACCTATTGCTGTCCTTGTGTAGCCCTGAGATCGTGAGCAGTGCAACCTCCATCATGTGCAGTGTCCCCTCAGTGCTGCCCCCATAGGCTGTTGGTATACATGAAGTCTTAGTTCAGATGTAATACCCTCTGACTATATAAAAAGAGGGGGCACCACTGAGACCACCACCAGCTCCTCACTCCCAGACTTCACCATTGGCATGTACAATATCAAAGGGAAGACAATGGCTTCCTACAGACATGAGAGCAATGCATCATGGGAAATGCTGTGGGTTGACATACCATTCACTAAGTTGGCATTGGAATTATCAGTGGCGTTTGCCCCTGCGGCACCATCTGAAGCTGCAGGAAGGTGACAGGGTGGATGGGTGGAGCCGACTGTGATAAATTTAAAGAAACAAAGAGAATGAAAATAACTAAAAGAACAAAAATGCAGTAAAAAAAACAGTGAAGACACGAGGTGTGAGAGTCAGTGGGACATCCAGGGGTAGGTCAGCTGCTACGTCCTCGACCAGGCTTACATGGACTCAGTGGCCAGCACTGACCTTTCTCGTCAGCAGTCCATCCCAAGTTCTACAATTCTGCGCTAAACAGTAAAGCACTGGGTAACGCTGCGCTGAAAAATCGGGGAGACTTGGCTGGAATGGAAATGGGACTTTAGTAACCAGTGCCAGGAAGCTGCTGCCAAGGCAAATGACATTGTGGGATGCATCCACAGAAGCCTTCAAGAACATGGCTGCAGACATGGAGCGTTCTGCACGGAACTGGGCACCTGTGGACAAGGGGAACCAGCTGCAGCACGCCAGGGGTGAATTACAGCACATGATGGGTCATCAAATTTGGGTTTCTTTAGTCTTAGGGAAAATCTGACAAAAGTGAACACATACATTAGATATAAAAAGTCTACACGCCCCTGTTAAAATGTCAGGTTTCTGTGCTGTAAAAAAATGAGACAAAGATAAATAATTTCAGAACTTTTTCCCCCTTTAATGTGACCTATAAACTTTACAACTCAATGGAAAAATAAACTGAAATCTTTTAGGTGGAGGAAAAAAAAATAAAAAAAATAATAATGTGGTTGCATAAGTGTGCACACCCTCCTATAACTGGGGATGTCGCTGTGTCCAGAATGAAGCAATCACATCCAGAATCCTGTTAGATCGGAGTCAGCATACACCGGCCATCATGTAAAGGGCCTCTGATTAACCCCAGATAAAGCTCCGCTGCTCTAGTTGGTCTTTCCTGAAATGTTCTTGGTCGCATCCCACAGCAGAAGCCACGGTCCACAGAGAACTTCCGAAGCATCAGAGGGGTCTCATTGTTAGAAGGTATCAGTCAGGAGAAGGGGACAAAAGAATGCCCAAGGCATTAGATCTACCATGGAACACAGTGGAGACCGTCATCATCAAGTGGAGGAAATATGGCACAACAGTGACATCACCAAGAACTGGACGTCCCTCCAAAACTGATGAAAAGATGAGAAGAAAACTGGTCTGGGAGGCGACCAAGAGGCCGACAGCAACATTACAGGAGCTGCAGGAATATCTGGCAAGTCCTGGCTGTGTGGTCCATGTGACAACAATCTCCCGTATTCTTCATATGTCTGGGCTATGGGGTAGAGTGGCAAGACGGAAGCCTCTTCTTACCAAGGAAAACATCCAAGCCAGGCAACATTCTGCAAAAACACATCTGAAGTCTCCCGAAAGCAAGTGGGAAAAGGTGTTCTGGTCTGATGAAACCATGGTGGAACTTTTTGGCCATAATTCCAAAAGATATGTTTGGCCCAAAAACAACACTGCCCATCACCAGAAGAAGCCCATCCCCACAGTGAAACCTGGTGGGGGCAGCATCATGCCAAGGGGCTGTTCTCCTTCAGCTCGAACTGGGGCCTTAGTTAAGCTGGAGGGAATTCTGAACGGCTCCAAATACCAGTCAATATTGGCCCAAAACCTTCCGGCTTCTGCCAGAAAGCTGAACATGAAGAGGAACTTCATCTTTAGGCATGACAACGACCCAAAGCAGACATCCAAATCAACCAAGGAATGGCTTCACCAGAAGAAAATGAAAGCTTTGGAATGGCCCAGCCAGAGCCCAGACCTGAATCCGATTGACAATCTGTGGGGTGATCTGAAGAGGGCCGTGCCCAGGAGATGCCCTCACAATCTGTGGGGTGATGTGAAGAGGGCCGTGCCCAGGAGATGCCCTCGCAATCTGTGGGGTGATGTGAAGAGGGCTGTGCCCAGGAGATGCCCTCACAGTCTGTGGGGTGATGTGAAGAGGGCTGTGCCCAGGAGATGCCCTCACAATCTGACAGATTTGGAGTGTTATTGCAAAGAAGAGTGGGCAAATCTTGCCAAGTCAAAATGTGCCATGCTGATAGACTCATACCCAAAAAGACTGAGTGCTGGAATAACATCAAAAGGTGCTTCAACAAAGTATTCGTTTAAGGGTGTGCACACTTATGCAACCACATTATTTTAGTGTTTTTTGTTTTCTTCCCTTCACCTAAAAGATTTCAGTTTGTTTTTCCATTGAGTTGTACAGTTTATAGGTCACATTAAAGGGGGAAAAGGTTCTGAAATTATTTATCTTCGTCTCATTTTTTTAGATCACAGAAACCTAACATTTTAACAGGGGTGTGTAGACTTTTTAAATCCACTGTATATGAATGGAAAAAACGTAAGTCCATCCGGCGCTCAGTAAAAGCAGAATACGTCATGGGCTCAGAACATATGAAAAAGTATGAAAACTCTCCGGCGTCCATGTTTGGGGCAGACGTTGCCCTACTGACAGCAGAGCAGGTATAACATGATAGTTGATGTAGTATGGGGTGGACGTGGCCTTACTGACAGCAGAGCAGGTATAACATGATAGATGACATAGTATGGGGTGGACGTGGCCTTACTGACAGCAGAGCAGGTATAACATGATAGATGATATAGTATGGGGTGGACGTGGCTTTACTGACAGCAGAGCAGGTATAACATGATAGTTGATGTAGTATGGGGTGGACGTGGCCTTACTGACAGCAGAGCAGGTATAACGTAATAGATGATGTAGTATGGGGTTGACATGGCCTTACTGACAGCAGAGCAGGTATAACATGATAGTTGATGTAGTATGGGGTGGACGTGGCCTTACTGACAGCAGAGCAGGTATAACATGATAGTTGATGTAGTATGGGGTGGACGTGGCCTTACTGACAGCAGAGCAGGTATAACATGATAGATGACATAGTATGGGGTGGACGTGGCCTTACTGACAGCAGAGCAGGTATAACATGATAGTTGATGTAGTATGGGGTGGACGTGGCTTTACTGACAGCAGAGCAGGTATAACGTAATAGATGATGTAGTATGGGGTTGACATGGCCTTACTGTAGGCAGAGAAGGTATAACATGATAAATGATGTAGTATGGGGTGGACGTGGCCTTACTGCTGTCAGTAAGGCCAAGTCCACTCCATGATACATCATCTATCACGTTATACCTGCTCTGCTGTCAGTAAGGCCACGTCCACCCCATAATACATAATCTATCATGTTATACCTGCTCTGCTGTCAGTAAGGCCACGTCCACCCCATACTATATCATCTATCATGTTATACCTGCTCTGCTGTCAGTAAGGCCACGTCCACCCCATACTACATCATCTATCATGTTATACCTGCTCTGCTGTCAGTAAAGCCACGTCCACCCCATACTATTTTATCTATCATGTTATACCTGCTCTGCTGTCCGTAAGGCCACGTCCACCCCATACTATATCATCTATCATGTTATACCTGCTCTGCTGTCAGTAAAGCCACGTCCCCCCATACTACATCATCTATCATGTTATACCTGCTCTGCTGTCAGTAAGGCCACGTCCACCCCATACTACATCATCTATCACAGGGATGGGCAAACTCGGCCCTCCAGCTTTTTTAAAAATACAAATCCCATCATGCCCTGCTGTAGGCAGACTGGGATTGATGGGATTTGTAGTTTTACAAACAGCTGGAGGGCCGAGTTTTCCCATCCCTGATCTATCACATTATACCTGCTCTGCTGTCAGTAAGGCCACGTCCACCCCATACTACATCATCTATCACATTAGACCTGCTCTGCTGTCAGTAAGGCCACGTCCACCCCATACTACATCATCTATCACATTAGACCTGCTCTGCTGTCAGTAAGGCCACGTCCACCCCATACTATATCATCTATCATGTTATACCTGCTCTGCTGTGAGTAAGGCCACATCCACCCCATACTACATCATCTATCATGTTACACCTGCTCTGCTGTCAATAAGACCACGTCCACCCCATACTGCATCATCTATCACGTTACACCTGCTCTGCTGTCAGTAAGGCCATGTCTGCCGCAAACATGGAGCCGGAGAGTGTTTATACTTTTCATATGTTCTGAGCCCATGACGTATTCTGCTTTTACACAGCACCGGATGGACCTACGTTTTTTCCTTGTTCCTGTGTTGGGTTGCCAGTCCTGATCCCGAGCACCTTCTCTGCATTTTTCTCTTTTAAACACATGAATGGACTGGACAAAGGTCTCTCTAATGGACCAGTGATCAGGAGCAGAGGACATCCTCTGTCCCCAGGAAAGAAGGTGTCATCATAGCCATAGCCATCATAGAAAGAAGGTGTCATCAAAGTGGCTAAGGAACTAGCCAATCCTAGATGTAAGATTGCAACGACGGAGCACTCTCAAGCACTGTGCCAGCAAATGGCCGACTACTTTGCTGAAAAAATCCAGAAACTTAGGGACAATATCCCAACGGTTTATAGGACGGACAAGACACTTTCTTCTTCACTCTCAACCCTACCCTATTCCCTCACAGAATTTCAGCCCATCTCTGAGGAGAGAACGATTGAAATCATTGGAGCTCTCAGATCCTCCTCCTCGCCTCTAGACCCATGCCCGGCGGCTGTGGTGAAGTCCGCCGCGGTTGCAATGGCACCATACATTCGAGACATTATAAATAGTTCCTTTTCCAGCGGTCAGGTGCCGGCTATTCTGAAGCAGGCAGTGGTAACACCCCTGCCTAAGAAACCGGTGCTATTTGTGACCGATCTGAGTAACCTTAGACCGATTTCGGGACTGCCGTTCGCTGCAAAGATAGGCGAGAGGGAGGTTGTTGCACAACTACAGGGGATATCTCGAGGCCAATCACATTCTTGGCGACTTCCAGTCAGGATTCCGAGCCGGAAGGGGTACTGAGACCGCTCTGGTCAATCTCCAGGACGATCTACTGATGGCATTAGACCAGAACGACTCTATGGTCCTAGTCCTTCTGGACCTATCATCCGCTTTTGACACTATTGACCATCAAGTGTTACTGAACCGGTTGAAAGTGGTAGCCGGATTAGATGGAAAGACCTTGGCATGGATGGTCTCATTTCTCCAGGACAGGGTACAACGAGTGAAGCTGGGGGTATTTCACTCAGCCGATCTCCCACTGTCCTGTGGAGTACCACAAGGCTCGGCACTATCTCCAGTCTTGTTCAACATCTATCTGAGACCATTCGCCGACATCATCAGAAGCCACAATCTTCAGTTTCATGTTTATGCGGATGATACACAACTGTACTTTAGGCTTGCCAAAGGAACAGTTGATCAAGTCGATCTGGCCGGATGTCTCTTGGAGATAGATCACTGGATGAGTTCCAATTATCTAAAGCCTAATGGCACCAAAACTGAATGTATTACATTCAGTGACCAGAAAATGACACCCTCAGCACCCCAATGGCCATTGTCTTTTGGACTTGTCCCTGAGACAGCCACCCAGGTCAGCTACTTGGGAGTGGTCTTGGACTCCAGATTAACCCTGGCTCCTCAGATAAATCAGGTGGTGAGTACCTGCCACTACCAGCTGAAACTTCTGAGGAGGATCTTAAAATACATCGAATCCCCTCTCAGGAAAGCCTTGGTCGGAGCAGCGATCAGCAGTCGGTTGGACTATTGTAATGCCTTGTACATGGGACTCCCTAAGAAGAACTTGCATAGACTTCAACTTGTGCAGAATGCCGCAGCAAGGCTACTAATGGGTGCTGCCCGCCGCGAGCATATCACTCCCTCTCTTAATGCCTTGCACTGGCTCCCCGTCCAACAACGGGTGATGTTCAAGATTGGATGCTTCATGCATAGGGTATTCCATGGTGTGGGGCCCTGGTACCTGCGATGTAAATTCACCAGGTACGCCCCGTTGAGGACATTGAGGTCTAGTAACTCTGCGAATTTTAACATCCCGCAAGTTAACAAGATCAGACGTGGAGGTAGATCCTTTTCGGCTCAAGGGGCCAGATTTTGGAACCACCTACCTCTGGCCCTGAAAATGATTCCCAGTCTTCTCTCATTCAGACGTGCACTGAAAACCTTACTTTTCAAACAGGTGTTTGATCTTCCTATATAACACTTATTTTTGGTTCATATAATTTTGGGGGTTTTCCTAAATCTTAGTCTATAAATTCACAGTTGGCAATGTCCCTTCTATTTTAAAGATACCTTTTCCTCACGTTTATTAATTTTGTTCTTTTCATATTCTCTATATCTCGTCCGAACCCTTTGAACCTTGAGATCCCCCTACTTTCCCTCCCTTTTTCTTGATTCTCCATTTGATAAGTGCTAGGGAATTGGTCTCTGGAAGAGGTGCCTTATTCTCTAGGCCTTTGCGGCCCATGGCAAAGTGTCCTGCCTTCTTCTTTTTCCTCCCTTGTTGAATCAGCCAGCTAAGCGCATCGAGGCCCGAAGGGTAAGACTGCGTGTACACAAGACTATACATCAGCCATAGATGGGGGTTCTTTACTGTAAAAACAGTGAAATTATGGGGCTCTGTACTAGAGGAGCTTTGATGATTTGGTCTGGAGTATAAGAATATGATGAGTTATGTGCTCCAGATTTCTGGAGATGCAGTGATCATCCATGTATTTATTCTATGTGCCAGATGTAGAGCCGAGAAGGTAACTGGTGACTACCTCATGGGAGGTCTGTCTCCCTCTGCAGTAAGGTTATAGATTGGAATAGATGGGTCCGTCTCTATAAACTATTTACCTATCCCTCTGCTATGTGGCCCAAATGTCACATATTCTGCCACTAGGAAGACTATACAGAGATGCCACAGTAAGTCTGGGCATCGAACACACATCATGTCACAGTCCATAGGACTACATTGAGCCACATGAACTTCAAGTTTCATTTAAAAGACAATAGATGGAAAGAATTCTCCTACAAGCTGCGTTAGAAGCAGAAACAGAACTGCAGAGCTTCAGCCGGCCATGCATGGACTCATTGACATATGGATGTCTTGATAACCACAGTCCAGAGTGGCTATGGAGGACAATATCTGAATGGCAGGTCATTCACTTCTCGCCCCTCAGTTAGTGATATGGGGGAGTCTGACAACTGTCCCATTCTACAAACACTGGCAGACCAGCCTCTATGACCACGGGATACTATATACCTTGGTGGTACAGTCTACATCTACATGTCTTACGCTACCTGGTGGTTTGGCTTCATCCTCCTTTTTCACACCTGTGTGATGACGATGAAAACAAAACAGGAATAAGATGTTAAACGTGAAGCAATGAGACCGGAGCAGCTCACACATCCGATGCGGTGATCATGGCGGCACAAGTACACACTAAGCCACCTGGCCACCCTCATCTCCTCCATCAGAACATAAATGAGAAACACATAAGGTCAGGAATGTCATGATGCTCAGTGCTGGATCCTGGAGCGCCAAGACCAACAGGATGGGGGGGGGGGGCACTTACCTTTCTTGTCCTTCTTCTCATACTCTGTTTCACTCGCTCCTAATAAGGTGAATATGATTCCCGTCTGAGAGTTGACCCCCACAGCAGTGACGAGCATTCTCCCAGATCCCTCCATCACATGGGTGCCTGCAGAAAAGCAAAGTGCATCATACCCCACAGAAGCCTCTATGCTCTGAGGGCTCAGTCAGACTGAACCAGCCAACTACTTTGCAATAAGAAATCAACTATTTTCCAAAAACTTCTCAATTGCATGATCAGAGGAAGACACATAATTAACGACATCTACAAAAAGACCCGGATTCCACTAAGACCTCAAAAAGAAATATATTTTAAAAAGTTGATTTTTATTAACCATATCAATAACCCAATTACTTATCACAGGGGTCAGAGGTGGAGGCTGCACACACCAGGTCCTTCAACGCCTGGTTACATTACTAGCTTTTGACCCTTTGGTGGTGATCTGACTTCCTTGACTTTGCACAATTAGAACCACATTCGTGTTGATTATGCTGACTGAAGCATGAGTCACCAGTATTTAATGTCTGACATTTCTTGTACAAGTCATTCTACCTTAAAAAAGCCAGTCAGATGACTAGCAAAAAATCTTCAAGGGAAAATGCAAGAAGTCCAGTTACTTTGACATGACTACTGATATCTACCTGGATCTGGATGAATGAGAAGCTTTAAAATCAAAGCTCAGGTGTACACTCCGTGAGGAGAGCGGAGGCCATCTATAGCTCTGGTCTTACCCTCAGTGAGTAGAGAGGAGGCCATCTATAGCTCTTGTCTTACACTCCGTGAGGAGAGCGGAGGCCATCTATAGCTCTGGTCTTACACTCCGTGAGGAGAGCGGAGGCCATCTATAGCTCTGGTCTTACCCTCAGTGAGTAGAGAGGAGGCCATCTATAGCTCTGGTCTTACCCTCAGTGAGTAGAGAGGAGGCCATCTATAGCTCTGGTCTTACCCCCAGTGAGGAGAGAGGAGGCAATCTATAGCCCTGGTCTTATCCTCAGTGAGGAGAGAGGAGGCCATCTATAGCTCTGGTCTTACCCCCAGTGAGGAGAGAGGAGGCAATCTATAGCTCTGGTCTTACCCTCAGTGAGGAGAGCGGAGGCCATCTATAGCTCTGGTCTTACCCTCAGTGAGGAGAGAGGAGGCCATCTATAGCTCTGGTCTTACCCCCAGTGAGGAGAGAGGAGGCAATCTATAGCCCTGGTCTTATCCTCAGTGAGGAGAGAGGAGGCCATCTATAGCTCTGGTCTTACCCCCAGTGAGGAGAGAGGAGGCAATCTATAGCTCTGGTCTTACCCTCAGTGAGGAGAGCGGAGGCCATCTATAGCTCTGGTCTTACCCTCAGTGAGGAGAGAGGAGGCCATCTATAGCTCTGGTCTTACCCCCAGTGAGTAGAGAGGAGGCCATCTATAGCTCTGGTCTTATCCTCAGTGAGGAGAGAGGAGGCCATCTATAGCTCTGGTCTTACCCTCAGTGAGTAGAGAGGAGGCCATCTATAGCTCTGGTCTTACCCCCAGTGAGGAGAGAGGAGGCAATCTATAGCCCTGGTCTTATCCTCAGTGAGGAGAGAGGAGGCCATCTATAGCTCTGGTCTTACCCTCAGTGAGTAGAGAGGAGGCCATCTATAGCTCTGGTCTTACCCTCAGTGAGAAGAGCGGAGGCCATCTATAGCTCTGGTCTTACCCTCAGTGAGGAGAGAGGAGGCCATCTATAGCTCTGGTCTTACCCCCAGTGAGTAGAGAGGAGGCCATCTATAGCTCTGGTCTTATCCTCAGTGAGGAGAGAGGAGGCCATCTATAGCTCTGGTCTTACCCTCAGTGAGGAGAGAGGAGGCCATCTATAGCCCTGGTCTTACCCTCAGTGAGTAGAGAGAAGGCCATCTATACCTCTGGTTTTACACTCCGTGAGGAGAGAGGAGGCCATCTATAGCTCTGGTCTTACCCTCAGTGAGTAGAGAGAAGGCCATCTATACCTCTGGTCTTACCCTCAGTGAGGAGAGAGGAGGCCATCTATAGCCCTGGTCTTACCCTCAGTGAGTAGAGAGAAGGCCATCTATACCTCTGGTTTTACACTCCGTGAGGAGAGAGGAGGCCATCTATAGCTCTGGTCTTACGCTCAGTGAGGAGAGAGGAGGCCATCTATAGCCCTGGTCTTACCCTCAGTGAGGAGAGCGGAGGCCATCTATAGCCCTGGTCTTACAAATTTCACGACCTCCCTTTATATGGATGAGTGTTTTCACCTCTTTACGGTGTACTACCTGACAACAGCATCGGATCTTTATCCACGGATTTGCGGACCTGGTCAGACTCTCCGGTTAGAGAACTTTCATCAATTTTCAGATCATTTCCCTGAATAAAGATGCCATCCGCTGGCAGCAGGTCCCCTGGGCAGAGAGGAAGCAGGTGAAGGTCAATGAATGGTTAGCCTTCCAGTCCACTTACCAGATCAGCAGCAGCTATGATACACACCGTATTTCACTTGTGCGATGTCCCCAACCACAAGTTCAGCCACAGGGATCTGAATGACCTGAGCTCCCCGCACCACCGTGAACTTCTGCTCCTGCTCGATGCGGCTCTGGAGGCCTCGGAACTGCTTTTCTTTGCTCCAGTCATTGAAGGCAGTGACAAACACAACACAGACAACTGAAAGAAGAATGGCGGCTCCTTCAATCCACCCTGCTTCCGACTCGCCCTCATCTTCCGCCCCGCCTGCAGATCCACCACAACCTGTAAGAACCACAACAAGAAGGTGATCAGCTGCATGGCCAGAGAAGGCTCATGGCTACCACCAGAAACTGCCCAGAGACCTCCATCCTGGGATCTACGGTCATGTCTGACCTTTGTAGCTGTATCAATACAGTCTTCCAAATGCCTCCATTATAAAGCTGCATTATTATCCTAGGTCTTTCACTACAGGGGGGTGTAATATCACACGCGTAATACAGATGCTCCTGTGTAACATCACACAAGTACTGCAAACTCCTCAGTGTAATGTCACACGTGACACAGAAGCTCCAACCGTGTACTGTCACAGGTCATAGACACTTGTGTAATGTCACACATGTAATATCACATATGTTCCCACCGTGTACTGTCACATGTCAGACACTTGTGTAAAGTCACACATGTAATATCACATATGTTCCTACCGTGTACTGTCACATGTCAGACACTTGTGTAATGTCACACATGTAATATCACATCTGTTCCCACCGTGTACTGTCACATGTCATAGACACTTGTGTAATGTCACACATGTAATATCACATATGTTCCTACCGTGTACTGTCACATGTCAGACACTTGTGTAAAGTCACACATGTAATATCACATATGTTCCCACCGTGTACTGTCACATGTCATAGACACTTGTGTAATGTCACACATGTAATATCACATCTGTTCCCACCGTGTACTGTCACATGTCATAGACACTTGTGTAATGTCACACATGTAATATCACATATGTTCCTACCGTGTACTGTCACATGTCAGACACTTGTGTAAAGTCACACATGTAATATCACATATGTTCCCACCGTGTACTGTCACATGTCAGACACTTGTGTAATGTCACACATGTAATATCACATATGTTCCCACCGTGTACTGTCACATGTCATAGACACTTGTGTAATGTCACACATGTAATATCACATATGTTCCCACCGTGTACTGTCACATGTCATAGACACTTGTGTAATGTCACACATGTAATATCACATATGTTCCCACCGTGTACTGTCACATGTCATACACACTTGTGTAATGTCACACATGTAATATCACATCTGTTCCCACCGTGTACTGTCACATGTCAGACACTTGTGTAATGTCACACATGTAATATCACATATGTTCCCACCGTGTACTGTCACAGGTCATAGACACTTGTGTAATGTCACACATGTAATATCACATATGTTCCCACCGTGTACTGTCACATGTCAGACACTTGTGTAATGTCACACATGTAATATCACATATGTTCCCACCGTGTACTGTCACAGGTCATAGACACTTGTGTAATGTCACACATGTAATATCACATATGTTCCCACCGTGTACTGTCACATGTCATAGACACTTGTGTAATGTCACACATGTAATATCACATCTGTTCCCACCGTGTACTGTCACAGGTCATAGACACTTGTGTAATGTCACACATGTAATATCACATCTGTTCCCACCGTGTACTGTCACATGTCATAGACACTTGTGTAATGTCACACATGTAATATCACATATGTTCCCACCGTGTACTGTCACATGTCAGACACTTGTGTAATGTCACACATGTAATATCACATATGTTCCTAACGTGTACTGTCACATGTCAGACACTTGTGTAATGTCACACATGTAATATCACATCTGTTCCCACCGTGTACTGTCACATGTCATAGACACTTGTGTAATGTCACACATGTAATATCACATCTGTTCCCACCGTGTACTGTCACATGTCATACACACTTGTGTAATGTCACACATGTAATATCACATATGTTCCCACCGTGTACTGTCACATGTCATAGACACTTGTGTAATGTCACACATGTAATATCACATCTGTTCCCACCGTGTACTGTCACATGTCATAGACACTTGTGTAATGTCACACATGTAATATCACATCTGTTCCCACCGTGTACTGTCACATGTCATACACACTTGTGTAATGTCACACATGTAATATCACATATGTTCCCACCGTGTACTGTCACATGTCATAGACACTTGTGTAATGTCACACATGTAATATCACATATGTTCCTACCGTGTACTGTCACATGTCAGACACTTGTGTAACGTCACACATGTAATATCACATATGTTCCTACCGTGTACTGTCACATGTCAGACACTTGTGTAATGTCACACATGTAATATCACATATGTTCCCACCGTGTACTGTCACAGGTCATAGACACTTGTGTAATGTCACACATGTAATATCACATCTGTTCCCACCGTGTACTGTCACATGTCAGACACTTGTGTAATGTCACACATGTAATATCACATATGTTCCTACCGTGTACTGTCACAGGTCATAGACACTTGTGTAATGTCACACATGTAATATCACATCTGTTCCCACCGTGTACTGTCACATGTCAGACACTTGTGTAATGTCACACATGTAATATCACATCTGTTCCCACCGTGTACTGTCACATGTCAGACACTTGTGTAATGTCACACATGTAATATCACATCTGTTCCCACCGTGTACTGTCACATGTCAGACACTTGTGTAATGTCACACATGTAATATCACATATGTTCCCACCGTGTACTGTTACTCGTCATATCCCATATGGAATGTGCTTCCTGTGTCCTGACGTCTCTGGCCTCCTGCCCCTATAAGCCTCACCCTTCCCCTTTATTGCTCCCACATGGATGACCCCACAGCTGTGATCTTCACCCACCTTCAATGTCTCCTCCAGGTGGTTGGTAGAATGACAGCCCTAGAGATATAATGGCTGCGATTTCCAGGATGATCAGCGTGACGTCCTGCAGAGCTTCCCAGACGAGCTGTAAGAAAGTTTTTGGCTTCTTTGGAGGTATAAAGTTTTTTCCAAATACTTGTCCCCTTTTCTCTAGATCTTCTATTGTGCCCGGGAGTCCTGAGGAGAGACGATAATCAGTGGAGTCCCCTCCGAGAGCTGAGGCAGTAAGAGGACATGCTGGATTCAGAGTAAGGGTCCATTCACACATCCACGGATCCACAAAACACCGACGATGTGCGTTCTCCCGGCACTATAATAGAATACGCCAGCAATTGCAAACATGAATAAGACATGTTCTATTTTTTTTTGGGAACGGAATTGCAGACCCGGAAGTGCGGGTCCACATTTCCGGATTCGGGCAGCACATCGTGCGGCCTCATAGAAATGATTGGGTCCGCGGAACAGAATTGCGGACGTGTGAATAGACCCACAAGTTTGGAGCCTCCAATGAAAAGCTTCATGAAAGTGACACATATGGGCAGCACATGCCAACCGACAACACGTGTCGACCCGCACACTGAGGTCATATGTTGTGTCTGCACTACTAAAGAACCACGTAACTGACCTCATCACTATAGGGGCTCATGCACACGACCGCATGTATTTTGCGGTCCGCTAAAAATACGGATGACGTCCATGTGCATTCCGTATTTTGCAGAACGGAAGAGCTGCCCCTAATAGAACAGTCCTATCCCTGTCCATAATGCGGACAATAATAGGACATGTTCTTTTTTTTTTTTGTGGAACAGAAATATGGACATCCGGAAATGGAATGCACACGGAGTAACTTCCGGTTTTTTTTTGTGGACCTATTGAAATGAATGGACACAGTAAGAAAATACGTTTGTGTGCCTGAGCCCTAATAGACATGTATAGACATAAAGGGCAACTAAAACTTAAAACATAGGATCAAATACATACTAGACGACGTCCCCTATAGATTAAGCCGCCATACTTCCAGCACGGCGCAGAAACAAGTAGTTTATAAAAACATCTTCCAAGAACAGAGATTGTCCGTCCTCAGCTGAAGACCACGCATGACGCCACTAGAGGGAATGGCCGGCTCTGTGACGAGGCCACCCCTACTTCACACAGTACCCACACCTGGAAGTCACCGCTGTGTGAACCACGCCCGAGGCAAGGGTCTACTCAGGGGAGACCTCTCATGGGAGCAGTCATTTGCAGGATCTTCCATAAGTGGCCATTTTGCAGCGCCAGGAAGCAGGTGACCAAACCTGTAAGTACGGTAAGCGTATTAACCCATCGAACACTGGTGCCATTGGTTTAATTATGCCCCGCACAGTCACTGCCCTCAGACAGAAATGCTGCACTCGTCCTGCGGTTCTGTCTCTGGCAGATATGGTCTGATTAAACACTAGGTCTTACCACAAGCGGGAGTAAGAGTGTTTCCCCTGCTGCCCAATAAAAAGGCTCTCAGAGGCTACTTTGGGGTAGTGTTCTTCTTTGTGAAAGATTGTTGACTGCTAGACATTCCTCTACAACACGCTCAAAGACAATGTGCCAAGTTAACAGGCTTTTTGAGGGGGCACCATAGGATTTAGAGAAGTAGGATGGTCGTTTCCATGAATTGCCGCCATCTGGCCCATTCTGACTGAGCTGTTACAAGATGTTGGGGGCAGTGGTTTCATGAGGGCAGGCACACAAGGTGAACAGCCTCTGTCCAGTTCAGGTAGACCACCAGTGGGTAAGATCATGTGACCTGCACAAGCAGCTCCCACAGGTGTGTTGTACACCATCCACACACAGGGGGCCTCCTCATAAAACCCCTGTTTCTGTCCGGACCATTTCCAGGCACTTAGCAGAAGGAAATTTGGTGTCACTGCATCCATTATGTGTCCTGCCACTGAAAAGCAGCCACCCTCGCCTTCGTCTGCAGGGAATGCTGGACTACCACAGTCAGGATCTGTATCGTCTATCCTGATTAATCCAGGTTTTGTTTGTGATTAAACAGTCCAGTCTCTGATGTGGCGCGACACACTGCCCCAAATGCTAGTGTGAGAATTGGGAAAGCCATCTGGTCACCCCTAGTAGAGATACAAGGACACTGACAGCTCAGTGATATGTGCAGGACATCCTGACACCACATGTGGTCCACTAATGGCAGAGCTGACAACTGCTGGTGTGATGATCGGGGAAGCCATCACATATGACAGTCGGTCACCCCTAGTAGAGATACGAGGACCCTGACAGCTCAGTGATATGTGCAGGACATCCTGACACCACATGTGGTCCTCTCATGGCAGGGCTGACAACTGCTGGTGTGATGATCGGGGGAGCCATCACATATGACAGTCGTCACCCCTAGTAGAGATACGAGGACACTGACAGCTCAGTGATATGTGCAGGACATCCTGACACCACATGTGATCCTCTCATGGCAGGGCTGACAACTGCTGGTGTGATGATCGGGGGAGCCATTGCATATGACAGTCGGTCACCCCTAGTAGAGATACGAGGACACTGACAGCTCAGTGATATCTGCAGGACATCCTGACACCACATGTGTCCTCTCATGGCAGGGCTGACAACTGCTGGTGTGATGATCGGGGAAGCCATCACATATGACAGTCGGTCACCCCTAGCAGTGATACGAGGACACTAACAGCTCAGTGATATGTGCAGGACATCCTGACACCACATGTGTCCTCTCTTGGCAGGGCTGACAACTGCTGGTGTGATGATCGGGGGAGCCATTGCATATGACAGTCGGTCACCCCTAGTAGAGATACGAGGACACTGACAGCTCAGTGATATGTGCAGGACATCCTGACACCACATGTGGTCCTCTCATGGCAGGGCTGACAACTGCTGGTGTGATGATCGGGGGAGCCATCGCATATGACAGTCGGTCACCCCTAGTAGAGATACGAGGACACTGACAGCTCAGTGATATGTGCAGGACATCCTGACACCACATGTGGTCCTCTCATGGCAGGGCTGACAACTGCTGGTGTGATGATCGGGGGAGCCATCGCATATGACAGTCGGTCCCCCCTAGTAGTGATACGAGGACACTGACAGCTCAGTGATATGTGCAGGACATCCTGACACCACATGTGGTCCTCTCATGGCAGGGCTGACAACTGCTGGTGTGATGATCGGGGGAGCCATCTCATATGACAGTCGGTCACCCCTAGTAGAGATACGAGGACACTGACAGCTCAGTGATATGTGCAGGACATCCTGACACCACATGTGGTCCTCTCATGGCAGGGCTGACAACTGCTGGTGTGATGATCGGGGGAGCCATCACATATGACAGTCGGTCCCCCCTAGTAGTGATACGAGGACACTGACAGCTCAGTGATATGTGCAGGACATCCTGACACCACATGTGGTCCTCTCATGGCAGGGCTGACAACTGCTGGTGTGATGATCGGGGGAGCCATCACATATGACAGTCATCACCCCTAGTAGAGATACGAGGACACTGACAGCTCAGTGATATCTGCAGGACATCCTGACACCACATGTGGTCCTCTCATGGCAGAGCTGACAACTGCTGGTGTGATGATCGGGGGAGCCATCTCATATGACAGTCGGTCACCCCTAGCAGTGATACGAGGACACTAACAGCTCAGTGATATGTGCAGGACATCCTGCCACCACATGTGGTCCTCTCATGGCAGGGCTGACAACTGCTGGTGTGATGATCGGGGGAGCCATCGCATATGACAGTCGGTCACCTCTAGTAGTGATACGAGGACACTGACAGCTCAGTAATATGTGCAGGACATCCTGACACCACATGTGTTCCTCTCATGGCAGAGCTGACAACTGCTGGTGTGATGATCGGGGGAGCCATCACATATGACAGTCGGTCACCCCGAGTAGTGATACGAGGACACTGACAGCTCAGTGATATCTGCAGGACATCCTGCCGCCACATGTGTTCCCCTCATGGCAGGGCTGACAACTGCTGGTGTGATGATCGGGGAAGCCATCGCATATGACAGTCGGTCACCCCTAGCAGTGATACGAGGACACTGACAGCTCAGTGATATGTGCAGGACATCCTGCCACCACATGTGGTCCTCTCATGGCAGGGCTGACAACTGCTGGTGTGATGATCGGGGGAGCCATCGCATATGACAGTCGGTCACCCCTAGTAGAGATACGAGGACACTGACAGCTCAGTAATATGTGCAGGACATCCTGACACCACATGTGTTCCCCTCATGGCAGGGCTGACAACTGCTGGTGTGATGATCGGGGGAGCCATCGCATATGACAGTCATCACCCCTAGTAGTGATACGAGGACACTAACAGCTCAGTGATATGTGCAGGACATCCTGACACCACATGTGGTCCTCTCATGGCAGGCCTGACAACTGCTGGTGTGATGATCGGGGGAGCCATCACATATGACAGTAGTCACCCCTAGTAGAGATATGAGGACACTGACAGCTCAGTGATATCTGCAGGACATCCTGACACCACATGTGGTCCTCTCATGGCAGGGCTGACAACTGCTGGTGTGATGATCGGGGGAGCCATCGCATATGACAGTCGGTCACCCATAGTAGTGATACGAGGACACTGACAGCTCAGTGATATGTGCAGGACATCCTGACACCACATGTGGTCCTCTCATGGCAGGGCTGACAACTGCTGGTGTGATGATCGGGGGAGCCATCACATATGACAGTCATCACCCCTAGTAGAGATACAAGGACACTGACAGCTCAGTGATATGTGCAGGACATCCTGCCACCACATGTGGTCCTCTCATGGCAGGGCTGACAACTGCTGGTGTGATGATCGGGGGAGCCATCGCATATGACAGTCATCACCCCTAGTAGTGATACGAGGACACTGACAGCTCAGTGATATGTGCAGGACATCCTGACACCACATGTGGTCCTCTCATGGCAGGCCTGACAACTGCTGGTGTGATGATCGGGGGAGCCATCACATATGACAGTAGTCACCCCTAGTAGAGATATGAGGACACTGACAGCTCAGTGATATCTGCAGGACATCCTGACACCACATGTGGTCCTCTCATGGCAGGGCTGACAACTGCTGGTGTGATGATCGGGGGAGCCATCGCATATGACAGTCGGTCACCCCTAGTAGTGATATGAGGACACTGACAGCTCAGTGATATCTGCAGGACATCCTGCCACCACATGTGTCCTCTCATGGCAGGGCTGACAACTGCTGGTGTGATGATCGGGGAAGCCATCACATATGACAGTCATCACCCCTAGTAGTGATACGAGGACACTGACAGCTCAGTGATATGTGCAGGACATCCTGACACCACATGTGGTCCTCTCATGGCAGAGCTGACAACTGCTGGTGTGATGATCGGGGGAGCCATCACATATGACAGTCATCACCCCTAGTAGAGATACAAGGACACTGATAGCTCAGTGATATGTGCAGGACATCCTGACACCACATGTGGTCCTCTCATGGCAGGGCTGACAACTGCTGGTGTGATGATCGGGGGAGCCATCACATATGACAGTCGGTCACCCCTAGTAGAGATACGAGGACACTAACAGCTCAGTGATATGTGCAGGACATCCTGACACCACATGTGTCCCTCTCATGGCAGGGCTGACAACTGCTGGTGTGATGATCGGGAGAGCCATCACACACGACAAACGGTCACCCCTAGTAGAGATACGAGGACACTAACAGCTCAGTGATATGTGCAGGACATCCTGACACCACATGTGGTCCTCTCATGGCAGAGCTGACAACTGCTGGTGTGATGATCGGGGGAGCCATCACATATGACAGTCGTCACCCCTAGTAGAGATACGAGGACACTGACAGCTCAGTAATATGTGCAGGACATCCTGACACCACATGTGTTCCTCTCATGGCAGGGCTGACAACTGCTGGTGTGATGATCGGGGGAGCCATCGCATACGACAGTCGTCACCCCTAGTAGAGATACGAGGACACTAACAGCTCAGTGATATGTGCAGGACATCCTGCCACCACATGTGGTCCTCTCATGGCAGGGCTGACAACTGCTGGTGTGATGATCGGGGGAGCCATCGCATATGACAGCCGGTCACCCCTAGTAGAGATACCAGGACACTGACAGTTCAGTGATATGTGCAGGACATCCTGACACCACATGTGATCCTCTCATGGCAGGGCTGACAACTGCTGGTGTGATGATCGGGGGAGCCATCGCATACGACAGTCGGTCACCCCGAGTAGTGATACCAGGGACACTGACAGCTCAGTGATAAGTGCAGGACATCCTGACACCACATGTGATCCTCTCATGGAAGGGCTGACAACTGCTGGTGTGATGATCGGGGAAGCCATCGCATATGACAGTCGTCACCCCTAGTAGAGATACGAGGACACTAACAGCTCAGTAATATGTGCAGGACATCCTGACACCACATGCAGGGCTGACAACTGCTGGTGTGATGATCGGGGGAGCCATCGCATACGACAGTCGGTCACCCCGAGTAGTGATACCAGGGACACTGACAGCTCAGTGATATGTGCAGGACATCCTGACGCCTGTAGATGAAGGTTGACCCTGTTATACGCTACACTCTGCAGAGTCCCAAGAATCCCAGTCTCACCCCTCTTACAGCAGAGTCCCAGAGTCTCTCCCCTCTTACAGCAGAATCCCAGTGTCTCACCGCTCTTACAGCAGAGTCCGAGTCTCACCCCTCTTACAGCAGAATCCCAGAGTCTCACCCCTCTTACAGCAGAATCCCAGAGTCTCTCCCCTCTTACAGCAGAATCCCAGAGTCTCTCCCCTCTTACAGCAGAGTCCCAGAGTCTCACCCCTCTTACAGCAGAATCCCAGAGTCTCACCCCTCTTACAGCAGAGTCCCAGTCTCACCGCTCTTATAGCAGAGTCCGAGTCTCACCCCTCTTACAGCAGAGTCCCAGAGTCTCACCCCTCTTACAGCAGAATCCCAGAGAGTATTACTGTTCTTACAGCAAAGACTCTGAGCCTTACCGCTCTTAGTCTTACCACTCTTACAATAAAGAGCCCCAGTGTCTCACCGCTCTTACAAAGAGTCACAGAGCCTTACCACTCTTACATAGTACATTTGACAAGACTTGAATAAGTATTTGCACCCCTTAAACTTTTCCACATGTTTTCATGTAACACCCACAAACTTAAAGGCTATTTATTTCCACCTTTGTTGATGCTGTCCGTTTTCATTAAGTTCCATCAGGCAGCTCAGCTGACGACTCCTTATCACAGATTTCTGACCTTCTAAACACTCATTATAGCTTAATACTTACCTAACTGATAAGAAGGAGGCTTAAATAAGTGTTTCTGACCTTTTGGTAATTTAGAGATAAGTGAAAGTAGGATTCACACAGATAGACAAACAGTTAAATGGGTTTTCTGAGGTTTTTCTACTGATAACCTATCCTCTGGCTAGGTCATCAGTATGTGACCAGTGGGGACTGACACCCAGGACCCTCACTCATCAGCTGTTTAAGAAGGAAGTGTCACAAGCAGACAGCTGAGAAGCTCTGACAGGAGCCGTTCAGATCCTCCCCCTTGAGTTTCTTTGTTTTGGTTTCTGTTCCTCACCTCGTTAGGCTATCTCAGCTGTCATGCAGTCAGACTCATTACCTCCCTTTATATTCTCCCCCATAAGGTAGTTGGGTGTGGCTGATACTACTTCCTGGAATGAGTGTGCATGCTGACTTCAGCTCCCAGTTCACAGTCGTCTTCAGATAAGTGCTGTTTTGTATTTATGATTTTCTGTTGTCTGGATCCAGGTGACCCTGACTCCCTCCGTGTCTGTGTAGGGAGCCGGTGGTCGTGTCCCCTCACTATTGTAGGGCCTTCAGGTTAAGATAGCCGAGGTACGTGGATATGCGCCCATTCACCTTTAGAGTGGTCGCATAGGCTGAGCATTAAGGGAGAGCGGCAGGTCGATTGCAGGGGTCTCCCTTTATGTTCCTTAGTTGTGGATCCAGTGAGTCATCATTTGTTATTTGTATCATCTTGTTTCCTGTACACCATCCGTGACATTATCAGCCACCAAAACCGTCTCAAGCATGGATCCGGTTTCACTTTTGGCTGAACGCTTCCAGGGTCTTTCATTGGAGGTAGCTGATCTCCGTAAGACTTTTTCTCAGTTTCAAGTGACCGATTCAGCTTGCGTTCATGGAGTTTGTGCTGAGCCTAAGATTTCGCTCCCGGATACGTTTTCCGGGGGTAGTGAGAATTTTGTACGTTTTAGAGAGGCTTGCAAACTCCATTTTCGCCTTCTTCCCCATTCTTCCGGTGATGAAGAACGGAGGGTGGGGATCATTATATCGCTGCTCAGGGGTAATGCTCAGTCCTGGGCCTTTTCGCTGCCGGAGGGGGCACGGCCCCTCCGTTCAGTGGATGAATTCTTTTTAGCCCTGGGTCAGATATATGATGATCCGGATCGTATTGCTCTGGCTGAGTCTAGACTACGTCTGTTATGCCAGGGTAAACAATCCGCAGAGATATACTGCTCAGAATTTCGGAGATGGGCAGCAGATACGGGTTGGAATGATGCTGCACTCCGAAGTCAATTTTGCTATGGTCTTTCTGAGGGATTGAAAGATGCATTTGCCTTTCATGAAAGACCTACCTCCTTGAATTCTGCTATGTCTCAGGCTGTTCGTATTGACAGGCGTCTTAGAGAAAGAGGAGAGATTTCTCCTTCTTGTCATGCTCAGTCCCGGGACAGTGCAGCGGTCTCATTCTGTGCACAGGGGTCTCAGTCGCTGTCAGCCCCTTCTGAGCAGGAGCCCATGCAGCTGGGGTTGATTGCCTCTGACAATAGAGGATTCAGCCCGCAGGGGAGGGTTTGCTTTTGTTGTGGAGGTATAAATCATCTGGCAAATGTTTGTCCCTCTAGGAGATTCAGGCAGTTTTCTGGGAGTAATAAAGAGACAAAAAGGAGGAAATCTTTTAAGAATATTCCGTCTGTTACTATTGGCAGGGTTGAGGCGGAAATTGAAGAATTGTCTTTTGCTTGTAGTTCCCATTTTGTCCTGCCTGCTAGGGTGGCGCTAGAGAGCAAGAGCATTTTTTGTGAGATTTTTGTGGATAGTGGAGCAGCTGTCAACCTCATTGATAACCAATTTGCAATAACTCATGGTTTCCAGGTTTGCACTTTGCGAAAAAATATTCCTGTTTTTTCTATTGATTCAGCTCCACTCTCTCAGAAATCATTAAAGGGCATAGTTCACAATATCCGTTTAATTGTGAGTGATGCTCATGTTGAGGATGTGTCATGTTTCGTCCTTAGCGGTTTGCCTACTCCTCTAGTGTTGGGGCTACCCTGGCTCTCTAAACATAACCCCACCATTGATTGGCCAGCGAGGCAAATAAATGGTTGGAGTGACTTTTGCAGAGAGAATTGCCTCACGACATCTGTTTCTGAGGTTTCTACTAAGACTGTACCACCTTTCCTCTCTGAATTTTTGGATGTTTTCTCTGAGAGTGGAGTTCAGGATTTGCCTCCGCACAGGGAGTACGATTGCCCTATTAATCTCATCGCGCCAAGCTGCCTAAATCTCGTTTATACAATCTTTCCCAACCTGAGAGGGTCGCGATGCGTGCTTATATCTCTGAGAGTCTGAGAAAAGGACACATACGACCCTCAAAGTCACCTGTTGCCGCTGGTTTTTTCTTTGTTAAGAAAAAAGATGGTTCTTTAAGACCTTGTCTGGATTTCAGGGAGCTGAACAGTATCACTATTCGTGATCCGTATCCGCTTCCTTTAATCCCAGATTTGTTTAACCAGGTTGTTGGGGCGAAAGTCTTTTCCAAATTAGACCTAAGAGGGGCATACAACCTGGTTAGGGTCAGAGAAGGAGACGAATGGAAGACGGCTTTCAATACCCCTGAGGGCCATTTTGAGAATTTGGTTATGCCTTTTGGTTTGATGAATGCCCCAGCCGTTTTTCAGCATTTCGTCAACCGCATTTTTTATCATTTAATGGGAAAATTTGTATTAGTGTATTTGGATGACATTTTGATTTTTTCTCCTGATTTCAAGACTCATAAGGAACACTTATGTCAGGTCTTACTCATCCTGCGGGAGAATAAATTATACGCGAAACTGGAAAAATGTGTGTTTGCGGTTCCAGAGATCCAATTTCTGGGGTTTCTTGTCTCCGCTTCTGGTTTTCGCATGGACCCCGAGAAGGTCCGCGCTGTGCTTGAGTGGGAGCTTCCTGAGAATCAGAAGGCGCTGATGCGTTTTCTGGGTTTTGCTAATTATTACAGGAAATTTATTTTGAATTATTCCTCTGTTGTTAAACCACTCACGGATATGACCAGAAAGGGGGTAGATTTTTCTTCCTGGTCGGTAGAGGCGCGTAAGGCCTTTTCTGATATCAAGGAGAGTTTTGCTTCCGCTCCCATCCTGGTACAACCTGATGTTTCTTTACCCTTCATAGTTGAGGTTGATGCTTCTGAGGTGGGGGTGGGGGCGGTCTTTTCTCAGGGTTCCTCTCCTGCCAAATGGCAACCATGTGCCTTTTTCTCTAAGAAACTCTCCTCCGCAGAGAGAAATTATGATGTGGGAGATAGGGAATTGTTGGCTATCAAGTTGGCTTTTGAGGAATGGTGCCATTGGCTAGAGGGAGCCAGACACCCTATTACCGTGTTTACTGACCATAAAAATCTGGCCTACTTGGAGTCAGCCAAGCGTCTGAACCCGAGACAGGCCAGATGGTCTTTGTTCTTTTCAAGGTTTAATTTTGTTGTTACGTTCCGCCCTGGGGTTAAGAATGTGAAGGCAGATGCCCTGTCACGTTGTTTCCCGGGAGGTGGGAATTTTGAAGACCCGGGTCCCATTTTAGCTGAAGGTGTGGTGGTCTCTGCTCTTTTTCCTGAATTGGAGGCAGAGGTGCAGGCAGCCCAGTCAGAAGCTCCTGATCTTTGTCCTCCTGGGAGGTTGTTTGTGCCTCTCGCTTTGAGACACAAGATTTTTAAAGAACACCATGATACGGTCCTTGCTGGGCACCCGGGGACAAGAGCCACACTGGATCTCATTGCTCGGAGATTCTGGTGGCCTGCGCTTCGTAAGTCAGTTGAGGGTTTTGTGGCAGCTTGCGAGACTTGCGCTCGTGCCAAAGTCCCTCATTCACGGCCATCAGGTCCTCTCCTTCCTTTGCCCATTCCTTCCCGTCCTTGGACACATCTGTCCATGGACTTCATAACGGACTTGCCTCGTTCCTCGGGGAAGTCTGTGATTCTGGTGGTGGTGGACCGTTTTAGCAAAATGGTGCACTTTATCCCTTTTCCCGGTTTGCCCAATGCTAAGACGCTGGCGCAGGCATTTGTTGACCACATTGTCAAATTGCATGGTATTCCTTCAGACATTGTTTCTGATAGGGGCACGCAGTTTGTTTCCAGATTCTGGAAGGCTTTCTGTTCTCGCTTGGGGGTTCAGTTGTCGTTCTCTTCTGCTTTTCACTCGCAGTCGAATGGTCAGACAGAGCGTGTCAATCAGAATCTGGAGACATATCTGCACTGTTTTGTGGCGGAGAATCAGGAGGATTGGTGTTCGTTTTTGTCCCTTGCTGAGTTTGCTTTAAATAACAGTCGTCAGGAGTCCTCTGATAAGTCACCATTTTTTGGTGCATATGGGTTCCATCCGCAGTTTGGGACTTTCTCTGGAGAGGGCTCTTCTGGTTTGCCTGATGAGGACAGATTCTCCTCGTCTTTGTCATCTATTTGGCAAAATATTCAGGATAATCTAAAGAATATGAGTGAGAGATATAAGCGTGTGGCGGATAAGAGACGTATGCCTGGTCCGGACCTGAATGTTGGTGATTTGGTGTGGCTGTCTACCAAGAATATCAAATTGAAGGTTCCCTCCTGGAAGTTGGGTCCTAGGTTTATTGGGCCTTACAAGATCCTGTCTGTCATCAATCCTGTTGCCTACCGTCTTGATCTTCCTCAGACTTGGAAGATCCATAATGTTTTCCATAAGTCCTTATTGAAACCTTATGTTCAACCTATTGTACCTTCTCCTTTGCCTCCTCCTCCGATTATGGTTGATGGGAATCTTGAATTTCAGGTCTCTAGGATTGTGGATTCTCGTCTTGTCCGCGGTTCCCTCCAGTACCTCGTTCATTGGGAGGGTTATGGTCCTGAGGAGAGGATGTGGCTCCCAGTGACGGACATTAAGGCCTCTCGCCTCATCAGGGCTTTCCCTAGGTCCCATCCTGAGAAGGTGGGCCCTGAGTGTCCGGAGTCCACTCCTAGAGGGAGGGGTACTGTCACAAGCAGACAGCTGAGAAGCTCTGACAGGAGCCGTTCAGATCCTCCCCCTTGAGTTTCTTTGTTTTGGTTTCTGTTCCTCACCTCGTTAGGCTATCTCAGCTGTCATGCAGTCAGACTCATTACCTCCCTTTATATTCTCCCCCATAAGGTAGTTGGGTGTGGCTGATACTACTTCCTGGAATGAGTGTGCATGCTGACTTCAGCTCCCAGCTCCCAGTTCTCAGTTCACAGTCGTCTTCAGATAAGTGCTGTTTTGTATTTATGATTTTCTGTTGTCTGGATCCAGGTGACCCTGACTCCCTCCGTGTCTGTGTAGGGAGCCGGTGGTCGTGTCCCCTCACTATTGTAGGGCCTTCAGGTTAAGATAGCCGAGGTTACGTGGATATGCGCCCATTCACCTTTAGAGTGGTCGCATAGGCTGAGCATTAAGGGAGAGCGGCAGGTCGATTGCAGGGGTCTCCCTTTATGTTCCTTAGTTGTGGATCCAGTGAGTCATCATTTGTTATTTGTATCATCTTGTTTCCTGTACACCATCCGTGACAGGAAGGTGTTGAGCGCCAAGGTCTTCTTCAGCTTTTCCTAGGCAAGTTACAAGTTTATGTGTCACGTGGCCTAGGAGCCGCTCAGCCACATTAAAGGGAACGGGGCTGAGGGCAACAACAAGCACAGCCGCTATACAATGTACAGCGCTGTGCTTGGTGATCTGAGAAAGGGCACCGTCTCCTCTCAAAACAGCTGATGGGCGGGGGTCCCTGGTGTCGGACTCCCACCGATCAGATACTGATGACCTATCCAGACAACAGGTCAACAGTATAAAAATCTGGGAAAACCCTATTAAACCTTTGTGACAGAGATATTGAATATTGTCATAAAAAAAATGCTCCCAAAGGTGTAAATAGCCTTTAAATGTAGTTACTGGGATTTTATGTGATCGACCAACACAAAGTCCAAGTCTGTGTAAAGTCAGGAGATGAGACAAGGTTTTCAAAAGTTTTAATTAATACAAATCTGGAAAGTGTGGGATGTGTTGGTATTGAGCCCCCTGTACTCAGATTCCCCTAAATAACATCTAGTGTGACCAATTGCTGTCAGAAGTCACCTCATTAGTACATAATGTCCACCTGTGTGTAATGTCTTCTCAGTATAACTCCAGCTGTTCTGTGAAGGCCTCAGAGGTTTGTTAGAGAACATTAGTGATCAAACAGCATAATGAAAACCAGGGAACACACCAGACAGGTCAGGGAGAAAGTGATTGAGAAGTGTAAATCAGGGCTAGTATATAAAAAATATCCCAAGATCTGGACATCTCATGGAACACTGTTAAACCCATCATCTGAAAATGAAAGGAGTATGGCACAACTGCAAACCTACCAAGACATGGCCGTCCACTCAAACTGACAGCCCAGGCAAGGAGAGCACTAATTAGAGAAGCAGCCATGAGGCCCATAGTCACTCTGGAGGAGATGCAGAGATCCACAGCTCAGGTGGGAGAATCTGTCCTCAGGACAACTATTAGTAGTGGACACCACAAATCTGACCTTTATGGAAGAGTGGCAAGAAGAAAGACATTTCTGAAAGCAGCCATAAGAAGTCCCATCTGCAGTTTGTCATAAGCCATGTAGGGAGAAGGTAAGGAGAGATTCTGCTTTTTGGCGCTCCAAAACCCAGTCACAGCAAACTTGAGTGTCAAACTTCTCTTATTCCAATTAAAAGGTTATCATTAAAAAACAACGCGTTTCGGGGAATTTATATCCCCTTCCTCCGGTTGGATAATTGGCCATGTAGGGGACACAGCAAACATGTGGAAGAATGAGCTCTGGTCAGAAGAGACCAAGGTGAAACATTTTGGCCTAAATTCAAAATGCCATTTATGGTGGAAAACTAACCCTGCGCATCACCCTGAACCCACCATCGCCACCGTGAGACATGGCGGTGGCAGCATCATGCTGGGGGGAGGCTTATCTTCAGCAGGGACAGGGAAGCCAGTCAGAGATGATGGGAAGATGGATGGAGCTCAATACAGGGCAATCCTAGAGGAAAACTTGGTAGAGGCTGCAGAGACAGGGGCGGAGGTTCACCTTCTAGCAGGACAACCACCCTCAACATCCAGCCAGAGCTACAATGGAAGAGTATAGATCAAAGCATCTTCATGTGTCAGAACGGCCCAGTCACAGTCCAGACCTGAATCCCATTGAGAATCTGGGGCAAGACTGAAAATTGCTGTTCACAGACGCTCTCCATCCAATCTGACTGAGTGCAAGCTTTTCTGCACAGAAGAATGGGCAGAAATGTCACCCTCTAGTTGTACAAATCTGGTAGAGACATCCCCCAAAAGACCTGCAGCTGTAACTGTAGTGAGAATACAAAGTACTGACTCCGGGGGGCTGAATACTAATGCACCCCCCTCTCCTTCTCACCTCACACAGACTTGGACTTTGTGTCGTTCGATCAGATAAGATCCCAATAAAATACATTTAAATTTGTAGATAACATGAGAAAATGGGAAAGGGGTGTGAATACTTTTTCAAGGCTCCGTAAGCCCTTCAAGTTCAACTAGGGGATGGGTGGGGGGATTATTACACATTTTATTATTCATAAACGTTATTTATATATGTGTTTTATCGGCAGCCCATACCCGTCGCTGCCCTGCCTCCGTGTGTGGCCACCGGCGCCATATCACTAATCCTGCTGCTTGTCTGGCGGTCAGGACTTCTCCTCTGTCTTCTCCGGTCACCGGGGTCCTGTTCTGCATCTTCAGCTGTGCCGCCCAGCCTCCCCACTCCATCCATAGGGCACACACAACCACGATCTTCTACTGAAGGCAACTTGCCCGATGGGAGGGAGCCTTGACAAGTTCCCCGCTAGGGTGTGCTGTTCTATTGTCTGGATCCGCAATCCGCAAGATACTGAACGGAGCGGAGGTACGAATCGAAAGTCCATGGGTTTTTCGGTCCGTGCCTCCGCAAGGCAAATGATAGGGCATGTCTAATAGGGATCGACCGATTATCAGTTTTACCGATATTATCGGCCGATATTCAGGATTTTGAACGTTATCGGCATCTATTTTGCCGATATACCGATAACGTATGGGGAACAAGGATCGCGCTGCTGTCAGCGCTCTCCGTGTCTCCCTCCCCCCTGTGCCGCTGCCACCAATGAGAGGAGGGAAGAGAAGAGGAAGGGCTGTGGTCACTGCGCCACCAATGTCTAATACTGGGGTTGGGGAAGGGGGGGGAGGCGCACTGCGCCAAAAATGTCTAATAATGGGGTTGGGGGGGGGGGGGGCGCACTGCGCCACCAATGTCTAATACGGGGGTTGGGGGGGGCGCGCACTGCTCCACCAATGAAGATAAGTCTCTCATTAATTCATATACAGGAGGCGGGAGCTGCAGAATCACATGTCGTAGAGGTCTGGAGCCGGCTATGTGATTCTGCAGCTCCCGCCTCCTGTATATGAATTAATGAGAGAGATATCTTCATTGGTGGCGCAGTGCGCCCCCCCAACCCCAGTATTAGACATTGCTGGCGCAGTGCGCCCCTCCCAAACCCAGTATTAATCATTGGTGGCGCAGTGCGCCCCCCCCCAACCCCAGTATTAGACATTGGTGGCGCAGTGCGTCCCCCCCCCCAACCCCTGTATTAATCATTGGTGGCACAGTGCGCCCCCCCCCCCCACCCCAGTATTAATATCACGGTCGGCGTGGCTATCACATACGTGACACAGAGGGAGGGAACGAGGAAGGCCCTGCCCAAGTGAGAGGGAAGATGGTGACCCCTGACTCACCTGGCGGCTGGCACCTGGCACCTGGCTGCCCTGACGTCCCTAGACGGGTTCCTCACCCGTACGCCGATCACGTGCCTAAAGCCCTGGCTTTCCCTGAGCTGAGCCCTAGGTAGTGAACAGGGCGATGGGAACACTAGTCCGCACCACTAGCTCTAAGGGAAAACACCAAGGGGAGGACAGACAACACAGACTCAACATATAATCCCAGGTGGGCGACAACAGGAGACAACAAGAAGCCCAACAGGGATCCGGAGGGAAGCACACCGGAACAACAACCAGGATTAACCACTCCAGTGGGTCAGTATAGATGTCCAGGCAGGAAGCTCTATAACTGGCAACTAGAGAAGTGTGAGGGGAGAATATAAGGAGGTTGGGAGTGGCAGACAAGAAACAGCTGAGGAGGAGAAGCTACGGATCCCTGAGAGAGACAAAAAGGATAGCAAGGCAAACACAGAAAACAATCACTAAGAAACAACGTGATCTTTAGATATAGAGCGCGCAGCCACCCGCTGCGATTTCCTGACCCCGGGTATAACGGAGTCAGACGTGGCTCTTGATACCCTCGTGACAGTACCCCCCCTTTCACGAGGGGCCTCCGGACACTCAGGACCAGGTCTCTCCGGATGAGAGGCATGGAAAGTCTGAATTAACCTGTTGGCGTTTACCTCAGACGCTGGAACCCACATTCTTTCCTCGGGACCGTAACCCCTCCAATGCACCAGATACTGAAGAGAGCGGTGGACCCGACGAGAATCAACAATTCTGGCTATTTGAAACTCCAGATTACCAGCCACAATGACAGGAGGAGGTGGCAGCGGCGATGGTTCTAGAGGTGGAACATACTTCTTGAGTAACGATTTATGGAAGACGTTATGGATCTTAAAAGTCTGAGGTAGCTCCAGGCGAAAAGCCACAGGGTTAATGACGGCTACTATTTTATAGGGACCAATGAACCTAGGACCCAGTTTCCAAGAGGGAACCTTCAACTTAATATTCCTAGTAGACAACCACACATAGTCATTCACCCCTAGGTCCGGACCTGGCGACCGTTTCTTATCGGCCATGCATTTATATTTACCACTCATCTTTTTCAAGTTAACTTGCACCTTCTGCCATACCGATGAAAGAGATGAAGAAAACCTTTCCTCTTCGGAAACCCCAGAAGACCCCCCCTCTTTGAAAGTACAAAATTGGGGATGAAAACCGTATGCACCAAGGAATGGTGACTTGCCAGTGGACTCCTGATAATGATTATTTATGGCAAACTCAGCTAACGGTAAATATGATGACCACAACTCTTGGTTTTCAGACACAAAACACCTTAAATATGTTTCTAGGTTTTGGTTGGTACGCTCAGTCTGTCCATTCGACTGAGGATGGAAAGCAGAGGAAAAGGACAAGTGTACCCCCAAACGGGAACAAAAAGCTTTCCAAAACTTAGAAATAAACTGGGTTCCCCGATCCGAAACCACATCGGAAGGGACCCCGTGAAGCTTCACGATTTCACTGATAAACACCTGAGCGAGAGTTTTAGCATTAGGAAGTGCGGGTAGCGCAATAAAGTGTACCATTTTGCTAAACCTGTCTACTACTACCAAGATAACTGTTTTACCCGCCGACAACGGTAAGTCAGTGATGAAATCCATCGACAGATGTGTCCATGGCCTATTGGGGATAAAAAGAGGCAATAAAGACCCTGCTGGACGTGTATGAGAGACTTTCGCGCGTGCACAAGTAGAGCAAGTAGACACGAAATCCATTACATCCTGACGCAACCTTGGCCACCAAAAACGACGAGATAAAAGCTCCAAGGTTGCTTTACTACCCGGGTGTCCAGCAAGTGCCGAATTATGATGTTCTTTTAATAATTCAAGACGCAGGTTTAACGGTACAAACAATTTCTCTGAGGGGCAAGAGGCCGGGGCGTCCCGCTGAGCCTCTAACACCTTTCCCTCTAGAACAGAGTGTACAGCAGAGACAACCACTCCTCTTTGTAAAATAGGTACCGGATCACTAGCATTACCCCCTCCAGGGAAACTACGAGATAACGCGTCTGCCTTGGTATTTTTTGCCCCAGGACGATAGGTGATTACAAAGTTAAATCTGGTAAAGAATAGCGACCACCTAGCTTGTCTAGGGGTGAGACGCTTAGCCGATTCTAGGTACAGAAGGTTTTTGTGATCCGTAATTACCGTGACGGGGTGGACTGCTCCCTCTAAGAAGTGACGCCACTCTTCAAGCGCCAGTTTAATCACCAACAGTTCCCTATTTCCAATATCATAATTCTTCTCCGCAGAAGAAAATTTTTTGGAAAAGAAAGCGCAAGGACGCCATTTGCCAGGAGACGGACCCTGAGACAATACAGCTCCCACTCCCACCTCTGACGCATCTACCTCGACAATAAAAGGCTGGGAGACATCAGGTTGAATTAGAACAGGTGCCGAGGTAAACCTCTCCTTTAGAGAGGAAAATGCATCTTTAGCGGCGCCAGACCATTTAGAGAAATCCGTCCCCTTCCTAGTCATGTCGGTAAGGGGTTTAACGATCACTGAATAATTTTTAATGAACTTTCTATAGAAATTAGCGAAACCCAAAAACCGTTGTAGGGCTTTAAGGTTCTCAGGAAGATCCCAATCTAAAATTGCCTGGACCTTCCCAGGATCCATACGGAAACCTGAAGCAGATAATAGATATCCCAGGAACTGTAATTCCTGAACAGCGAAGACACATTTTTCAATTTTCGCATATAATTCATTCGTCCGTAGGACCTGCAGTACTTGCCTGACATGCACCTCATGTGATTTCAGATCAGCCGAATAAATTAAGATATCATCTAGGTATATTACCACAAACCTGCCGATGAGATGACTAAAAATATCATTAACGAAATGTTGGAAGACAGCAGGGGCATTGGTCAGACCGAAAGGCATAACTAGATTTTCATAATGCCCCTCAGGGGTGTTAAAAGCTGTCTTCCACTCATCCCCTTCCCTGATACGAATCAGATTGTAGGCCCCCCTAAGATCAAGTTTGGAGAACCACTTAGCACCCGCAATCTGATTAAAAAGGTCAGGAATGAGAGGAAGAGGGTATGGGTCTCGGATGGTTATCTGGTTTAACTCACGGAAATCTAGGCAAGGACGCAGGCCCCATCTTTCTTTTTAACAAAGAAAAACCCTGCAGCCACGGGTGAAGAAGAGGGTCTGATGTGTCCCTTAGCCAAGCTCTCGGAGATATAATCTTTCATGGCTTGTCTCTCGGGACCCGAAAGATTATACAACCTGGACTTGGGTAATTTTGCCCCGGGAATCAGGTTAACCGGGCAATCATATGGACGATGAGGTGGTAGCTTCTGACAACCCTTTTCAGAAAAAACTTCCTCAAAGTCCGAAATAAATGTAGGTAGGGAAGCTATGGAGGCGATTAAGCAATTGTTATTTAAGCAATTCTCTCTGCAATGCTCACTCCACTCCAATATCTCCCTGGCCTGCCAATCCACCACTGGATTGTGCGCTACCAACCAGGGAAGACCCAATACCACCGGAGAGGGAAGGCCCTCCAGAACGTAACATGAAAGACACTCATTATGGTGGTCCCCTACCCGAAGGTGTAAATTATGAACAATGTGGGTGAGGTTTCTCTGAGACAGAGGAGCAGAATCTATAGCGAATACGGGAATCGGTCTCTGCAGCGTACAGAGAGACAAACCCATAGTGCGGGCAAAATGGGCATCAATCAAGTTTACCCCTGCTCCACTGTCTAGAAAAACAGAAATAGACTCCGTCTTAACACCAAAAACAATAACCGCTGGTAACACAAATTGAGATGTACGTATGGAGGAAACGTATACCCCCCGGCTGACATCCTCCGCACAGCCTGGGGTTAGTAGTTTTCCGACGGTCTTTTGTTTTTGAGAAAGGAGGGACAGACATTAATGAAATGACCCCTCCCCCCACAGAAAAAACAAGCCCCCCCCCTACGGCGAACCTCGGGAGGACGGACCTGACGAGAAGTTCCGCCTAGCTGCATAGGCTCGTCTAAGTCAGTACAGACTAATTGTTGCTTGGGAGAGGTAACCAATTGCTCCGGAATTTTCGATCTCTCCCTAAGACGTCTATCTATTCTGATAGAGAGGGACATAACAGCATCAAGGGAAAGGGGGGTCTCATACAGCGCAAGCGCATCCTTAACCCTTTCAGATAACCCAGAGCAGAACTGACTCCTGAGAGCCGGGTCGTTCCACTGAGTATCCGTAGCCCACCTACGGAACTCTGAGCAATATTCCTCTGCTGACCGATCTCCCTGTAGGAGTCTCCGTAACTTCGACTCAGCCAGGGCGACTCGGTCAGGGTCATCATATATGAGACCCAAAGCCCCAAAAAATCCCTCCACTGACCGGAGAGCCTGGGAACCAGGGGGTAGCGAGAACGCCCAGGATTGCGGATCCCCCTGAAGCAGGGAAATGACAATCCCTACCCGCTGTTCTTCATGACCTGAGGAGTAAGGGCGCAACTTAAAGTATAATTTGCAGGCCTCACGGAACGTCGCAAATTTGTCCCTTCCCCCAGAAAATCTGTCGGGAAGAGCAACCTTGGGTTCTGTAACAACCTGGTTACCCATAGCAACCGCTGGGGGTGCGGTCTGCTGCATTTGCTGCTGTTGTTGGAGGACAGACGACTTCAATCCTGCCACCTCCAAAGACAGGCCTTGAAGCTGTTCTGCCAAGGCAACAATAGGATCCATATTGGATTCTAAGTAGAGAGAGAAAAAAAAAAACAAAAAAAAAATTATATAAAATTATTATTTTTTTTTTTTTCTCAAAAATTAAGGGCCAGTTATAATATCACGGTCGGCGTGGCTATCACATACGTGACACAGAGGGAGGGAACGAGGAAGGCCCTGCCCAAGTGAGAGGGAAGATGGTGACCCCTGACTCACCTGGCGGCTGGCACCAGGCTGCCCTGACGTCCCTAGACGGGTTCCTCACCCGTACGCCGATCACGTGCCTAAAGCCCTGGCTTTCCCTGAGCTGAGCCCTAGATAGTGAACAGGGCGGTGGGAACACTAGTCCGCACCACTAACTCTAAGGGAAAACACCAAGGGGAGGACAGACAACACAGACTCAACATATAATCCCAGGTGGGCGACAACAGGAGACAACAAGAAGCCCAACAGGGATCCGGAGGGAAGCACACAGGAACAACAACCAGGATTAACCACTCCAGTGGGTCAGTATAGATGTCCAGGCAGGAAGCTCTATAACTGGCAACTAGAGAAGTGTGAGGGGAGAATATAAGGAGGTTGGGAGTGGCAGACAAGAAACAGCTGAGGAGGAGAAGCTACGGATCCCTGATTGAAACAAAAAGGATAGCAAGGCAAACACAGAAAACAATCACTAAGAAACAACGTGATCTTTAGATATAGAGCGCGCAGCCACCCGCTGCGACCTCCTGACCCCGGGTATAACGGAGTCAGACGTGGCTCTTGATACCCTCGTGACAATTAATCATTGGTGGCACAGTGCGCCCCCCCCAACCCCAGTATTAGACATTGCTGTCGCAGTGCGCCCCCCCCAACCCCAGTATTAGACATTGGTGGTGCAGTGCGCCCCCCCAACCCCAGTATTAATCATTGGTGGCGCAGTGCGCCCCCCCCCCCCCACCCCAGTATTAGACATTGCTGGCGCAGTGCGCCCCCCCCAAACCCAGTATTAATCATTGGTGGCGCAGTGCGCCCCCCCCCCAACCCCAGTATTAGACATTGGTGGCACAGTGCGCCCCCCCAACCCCAGTATTAGACATTGGTGGCGCAGTGCGCCCCCCCCCCCCACCCAAGCCCCTAGTATTAATCATTGGTGGTGCAGTGGCCACAGGGTCCCCTCTCCCCTCCTCCTCATTGGTGGTGCAGTGGCCGTTCTGATCGGAGCCCCAGCAGTGTAAGCCTTAACCACCCCTGGAGGAGAGTAAAAATGTAAATGCTTTTGTGTATAATTCATGCATAAAAAAGGCACACCTACATAAAAAGAGCCCCATGCCACCAGAATTACTCCAGGGTTACTTTCACATTTGAAACCGCAGCACATCACTCCAGTTTTATCGCCATTCATTGTCAATGGGGACAAAACTGAACAAACCGGAACAGAGTCACCAGAAAGCATTCCGTTCCGGTTTGTTTTGTTTCTATGCCGGACAAAAAAATGTTACAAGCAGTGTTTGTGTGTCCAGCGCGGGAAACTGAAGAAGCGGATCCAGTTTTAGCAATTTCTTCATTTTCGATATATTACAACCGGATCCGTTGTGAATGATGGCAGCCGTATTATTATAGCGGAAGCGTTTTGCTGTGGTTTTGGGATTCCTGCTGGAACTCAAACTGGACAGTGAAAACGCTTAAGTGAAAGTCGCCTAAAACGGAACATTGTGCCCCCAAAACAGGTAAACTTTCATTAGTAAGTGTGCCTAAAAAGATTTGACTAAAAAAGGCATAAAATCGTGTAATAACTGCCCCCCAGAGCGTCCCAGTCACCATAGACAGCACAGTACTACACAGCTCAGTGTCCTCTGCAGGAATAGTAACCGCACTACTACTACCCCCAGAGCGTCCCAGTCACCATAGACAGCACAGTACTACACAGCTCAGTGTCCTCTGCAGGAATAGTAACCGCACTACTACTACCCCCAGAGCGTCCGAGTCACCATAGACTGCACAGTACTACACAGCTCGGTGTCCTCTGCAGGAATAGTAACCGCACTACTACTACCCCCAGAGCGTCCCAGTCACCATAGACAGCACAGTACTACACAGCTCAGTGTCCTCTGCAGGAATAGTAACCGTACTACTACTACCCCCAGAGCGTCCCAGTCAGCTTCCATAGACAGCACAGTACTACACAGCTCAGTGTCCTCTGCAGGAATAGTAACCGTACTACTACTACCCCCAGAGCGTCCCAGTCACCATAGACAGCACAGTACTACACAGCTCAGTGTCCTCTGCAGGAATAGTAACCGTACTACTACTACCCCCAGAGCGTCCCAGTCACCATAGACAGCACAGTACTACACAGCTCAGTGTCCTCTGCAGGAATAGTAACCGTACTACTACTACCCCCAGAGCGTCCCAGTCAGCTTCCATAGACAGCACAGTACTACACAGCTCAGTGTCCTCTGCAGGAATAGTAACCGTACTACTACTACCCCCAGAGCGTCCCAGTCACCATAGACAGCACAGTACTACACAGCTCAGTGTCCTCTGCAGGAATAGTAACCGTACTACTACTACCCCCAGAGCGTCCCAGTCAGCTTCCATAGACTGCACAGTACTACACAGCTCAGTGTCATCTGCAGGAATAGTAACCGCACTACTACTACCCCCAGAGCGTCCCAGTCAGCTTCCATAGACTGCACAGTACTACACAGCTCAGTGTCCTCTGCAGGAATAGTAACCGTACTACTACTACCCCCAGAGCGTCCCAGTCAGCTTCCATAGACTGCACAGTACTACACAGCTCAGTGTCCTCTGCAGGAATAGTAACCGCACTACTACTACCCCCAGAGCGTCCCAGTCAGCTTCCATAGACAGCACAGTACTACACAGCTCATTGTCCTCTGCAGGAATAGTAACCGCACTACTACTACCCCCAGAGCGTCCCAGTCAGCTTCCATAGACTGCACAGTACTACACAGCTCAGTGTCCTCTGCAGGAATAGTAACCGCACTACTACTACCCCCAGAGCGTCCCAGTCAGCTTCCATAGACAGCACAGTACTACACAGCTCAGTGTCCTCTGCAGGAATAGTAACCGTACTACTACTACCCCCAGAGCGTCCCAGTCAGCTTCCATAGACAGCACAGTACTACACAGCTCAGTGTCCTCTGCAGGAATAGTAACCGTACTACTACTACCCCCAGAGCGTCCCAGTCACCATAGACAGCACAGTACTACACAGCTCAGTGTCCTCTGCAGGAATAGTAACCGTACTACTACTACCCCCAGAGCGTCCCAGTCAGCTTCCATAGACTGCACAGTACTACACAGCTCAGTGTCCTCTGCAGGAATAGTAACCGTACTACTACTACCCCCAGAGCGTCCCAGTCAGCTTCCATAGACTGCACAGTACTACACAGCTCAGTGTCCTCTGCAGGAATAGTAACCGCACTACTACTACCCCCAGAGCGTCCCAGTCAGCTTCCATAGACAGCACAGTACTACACAGCTCATTGTCCTCTGCAGGAATAGTAACCGCACTACTACTACCCCCAGAGCGTCCCAGTCAGCTTCCATAGACTGCACAGTACTACACAGCTCAGTGTCCTCTGCAGGAATAGTAACCGCACTACTACTACCCCCAGAGCGTCCCAGTCAGCTTCCATAGGCTGCACAGTACTACACAGCTTGGTGTCACCTGCAGGAATAGTAACCGTACTACTACTACCCCCAGAGCGTCCCAGTCAGCTTCCATAGGCTGCACAGTACTACACAGCTTGGTGTCATCTGCAGGAATAGTAACCGTACTACTACTACCCCCAGAGCGTCCCAGTCAGCTTCCATAGACTGCACAGTACTACACAGCTCAGTGTCCTCTGCAGGAATAGTAACCGCACTACTACTACCCCCAGAGCGTCCCAGTCAGCTTCCATAGGCTGCACAGTACTACACAGCTTGGTGTCACCTGCAGGAATAGTAACCGCACTACTACTACCCCCAGAGCGTCCCAGTCAGCTTCCATAGACAGCACAGTACTACACAGCTCAGTGTCCTCTGCAGGAATAGTAACCGTACTACTACTACCCCCAGAGCGTCCCAGTCAGCTTCCATAGACTGCACAGTACTACACAGCTCAGTGTCATCTGCAGGAATAGTAACCGCACTACTACTACCCCCAGAGCGTCCCAGTCAGCTTCCATAGACTTCACAGTACTACACAGCTTAGTGTCATCTGCAGGAATAGTAACCGTACTACTACTACCCCCAGAGCGTCCCAGTCAGCTTCCATAGACTGCACAGTACTACACAGCTCAGTGTCATCTGCAGGAATAGTAACCGTACTACTACTACCCCCAGAGCGTCCCAGTCAGCTTCCATAGGCTGCACAGTACTACACAGCTTAGTGTCATCTGCAGGAATAGTAACCGCACTACTACTACCCCCAGAGCGTCCCAGTCAGCTTCCATAGACTGCACAGTACTACACAGCTTGGTGTCATCTGCAGGAATAGTAACCGTACTACTACTACCCCCAGAGCGTCCCAGTCAGCTTCCATAGACTGCACAGTACTACACAGCTCGGTGTCCTCTGCAGGAATAGTAACCGTACTACTACTACCCCCAGAGCGTCCCAGTCAGCTTCCATAGACTGCACAGTACTACACAGCTTGGTGTCATCTGCAGGAATAGTAACCGTACTACTACTACCCCCAGAGCGTCCCAGTCAGCTTCCATAGACTGCACAGTACTACACAGCTCAGTGTCCTCTGCAGGAATAGTAACCGTACTACTACTACCCCCAGAGCGTCCCAGTCAGCTTCCATAGACTGCACAGTACTACACAGCACAGTGTCATCTGCAGGAATAGTAACCGCACTACTACTACCCCCAGAGCGTCCCAGTCAGCTTCCATAGACTGCACAGTACTACACAGCTTGGTGTCACCTGCAGAAATAGTAACCGTACTACTACTACCCCAAGAGCGTCCCAGTCAGCTTCCATAGACTGCACAGTACTACACAGCTCAGTGTCCTCTGCAGGAATAGTAACCGTACTACTACTACCCCCAGAGCGTCCCAGTCAGCTTCCATAGACTGCACAGTACTACACAGCTCAGTGTCCTCTGCAGGAATAGTAACCGCACTACTACTACCCCCAGAGCGTCCCAGTCAGCTTCCATAGGCTGCACAGTACTACACAGCTCAGTGTCCTCTGCAGGAATAGTAACCGTACTACTACTACCCCCAGAGCGTCCCAGTCAGCTTCCATAGACTGCACAGTACTACACAGCTCAGTGTCCTCTGCAGGAATAGTAACCGTACTACTACTACCCCCAGAGCGTCCCAGTCAGCTTCCATAGGCTGCACAGTACTACACAGCTTGGTGTCATCTGCAGGAATAGTAACCGTACTACTACTACCCCCAGAGCGTCCCAGTCAGCTTCCATAGACTGCACAGTACTACACAGCTCAGTGTCCTCTGCAGGAATAGTAACCGTACTACTACTACCCCCAGAGCGTCCCAGTCAGCTTCTATAGACTGCACAGTACTACACAGCTTAGTGTCCTCTGCAGGAATAGTAACCGCACTACTACTACCCCCAGAGCGTCCCAGTCAGCTTCCATAGGCTGCACAGTACTACACAGCTTGGTGTCATCTGCAGGAATAGTAACCGTACTACTACTACACCCAGAGCGTCCCAGTCAGCTTCCATAGACTGCACAGTACTACACAGCTTGGTGTCATCTGCAGGAATAGTAACCGTACTACTACTACCCCCAGAGCGTCCCAGTCAGCTTCCATAGACTGCACAGTACTACACAGATTGGTTTCATCTGCAGGAATAGTAACCGCACTACTACTACCCCCAGAGCGTCCCAGTCAGCTTCCATAGGCTGCACAGTACTACACAGCTTGGTGTCATCTGCAGGAATAGTAACCGCACTACTACTACTACCCCCAGAGCGTCCCAGTCAGCTTCCATAGACTGCACAGTACTACACAGCTCAGTGTCCTCTGCAGGAATAGTAACCGCACTACTACTACCCCCAGAGCGTCCCAGTCAGCTTCCATAGACTGCACAGTACTACACAGCTTGGTGTCCTCTGCAGGAATAGTAACCGCACTACTACTACCCCCAGAGCGTCCCAGTCAGCTTCCATAGGCTGCACAGTACTACACAGCTTGGTGTCATCTGCAGGAATAGTAACCGTACTACTACTACCCCCAGAGCGTCCCAGTCAGCTTCCATAGACTGCACAGTACTACACAGCTTAGTGTCATCTGCAGGAATAGTAACCGTACTACTACTACCCCCAGAGCGTCCCAGTCAGCTTCCATAGACTGCACAGTACTACACAGCTTAGAGTCATCTGCAGGAATAGTAACCGTACTACTACTACCCCCAGAGCGTCCCAGTCAGCTTCCATAGACTGCACAGTACTACACAGCTTGGTGTCATCTGCAGGAATAGTAACCGTACTACTACTACCCCCAGAGCGTCCCAGTCAGCTTCCATAGACTGCACAGTACTACACAGCTTAGTGTCATCTGCAGGAATAGTAACCGTACTACTACTACCCCCAGAGCGTCCGAGTCAGCTTCCATAGACTGCACAGTACTACACAGCTCAGTGTCCTCTGCAGGAATAGTAACCGTACTACTACTACCCCCAGAGCGTCCCAGTCAGCTTCCATAGGCTGCACAGTACTACACAGCTCAGTGTCCTCTGCAGGAATAGTAACCGTACTACTACTACCCCCAGAGCGTCCCAGTCAGCTTCCATAGACTGCACAGTACTACACAGCTTGGTGTCATCTGCAGGAATAGTAACCGCACTACTACTACCCCCAGAGCGTCCCAGTCAGCTTCCATAGACTGCACAGTACTACACAGCTTAGTGTCATCTGCAGGAATAGTAACCGTACTACTACTACCCCCAGAGCGTCCCAGTCAGCTTCCATAGACTGCACAGTACTACACAGCTTAGTGTCATCTGCAGGAATAGTAACCACACTACTACTACCCCCAGAGCGTCCCAGTCAGCTTCCATAGACTGCACAGTACTACACAGCTCGGTGTCCTCTGCAGGAATAGTAACCGTACTACTACTACCCCCAGAGCGTCCCAGTCAGCTTCCATAGACTGCACAGTACTACACAGCTTAGTGTCATCTGCAGGAATAGTAACCGTACTACTACTACCCCCAGAGCGTCCCAGTCAGCTTCCATAGACTGCACAGTACTACACAGCTTGGTGTCATCTGCAGGAATAGTAACCGTACTACTACTACCCCCAGAGCGTCCCAGTTAGCTTCCATAGACTGCACAGTACTACACAGCTCAGTGTCCTCTGCAGGAATAGTAACCGCACTACTACTACCCCCAGAGCGTCCCAGTCAGCTTCCATAGACTGCACAGTACTACACAGCTCAGTGTCCTCTGCAGGAATAGTAACCGTACTACTACTACCCCCAGAGCGTCCCAGTCAGCTTCCATAGACTGCACAGTACTACACAGCTTAGTGTCATCTGCAGGAATAGTAACCGTACTACTACTACCCCCAGAGCGTCCCAGTCAGCTTCCATAGACTGCACAGTACTACACAGCTTAGTGTCCTCTGCAGGAATAGTAACTGTACTACTACTACCCCCAGAGCGTCCCAGTCAGCTTCCATAGGCTGCACAGTACTACACAGCTCAGTGTCCTCTGCAGGAATAGTAACCGTACTACTACTACCCCCAGAGCGTCCCAGTCAGCTTCCATAGGCTGCACAGTACTACACAGCTCAGTGTCCTCTGCAGGAATAGTAACCGCACTACTACTACCCCCAGAGCGTCCCAGTCACCATAGACAGCACAGTACTACACAGCTCAGTGTCCTCTGCAGGAATAGTAACCGCACTACTACTACCCCCAGAGCGTCCCAGTCAGCTTCCATAGGCTGCACAGTACTACACAGCTCAGTGTCCTCTGCAGGAATAGTAACCGTACTACTACTACCCCCAGAGCGTCCCAGTCAGCTTCCATAGACTGCACAGTACTACACAGCTTAGTGTCCTCTGCAGGAATAGTAACTGTACTACTACTACCCCCAGAGCGTCCCAGTCAGCTTCCATAGGCTGCACAGTACTACACAGCTCAGTGTCCTCTGCAGGAATAGTAACCGCACTACTACTACCCCCAGAGCGTCCCAGTCAGCTTCCATAGACTGCACAGTACTACACAGCTTAGTGTCATCTGCAGGAATAGTAACCGTACTACTACTACCCCCAGAGCGTCCCAGTCAGCTTCCATAGACTGCACAGTACTACACAGCTCAGTGTCCTCTGCAGGAATAGTAACCGTACTACTACTACCCCCAGAGCGTCCCAGTCAGCTTCCATAGACTGCACAGTACTACACAGCTTAGTGTCATCTGCAGGAATAGTAACCGTACTACTACTACCCCCAGAGCGTCCCAGTCAGCTTCCATAGACTGCACAGTACTACACAGCTCAGTGTCATCTGCAGGAATAGTAACCGTACTACTACTACCCCCAGAGCGTCCCAGTCAGCTTCCATAGACTGCACAGTACTACACAGCTTGGTGTCATCTGCAGGAATAGTAACCGTACTACTACTACCCCCAGAGCGTCCCAGTCAGCTTCCATAGACTGCACAGTACTACACAGCTCAGTGTCCTCTGCAGGAATAGTAACCGTACTACTACTACCCCCAGAGCGTCCCAGTCAGCTTCCATAGACTGCACAGTACTACACAGCTTAGTGTCCTCTGCAGGAATAGTAACCGTACTACTACTACCCCCAGAGCGTCCCAGTCAGCTTCCATAGACTGCACAGTACTACACAGCTCGGTGTCCTCTGCAGGAATAGTAACCGTACTACTACTACCCCCAGAGCGTCCCAGTCAGCTTCCATAGACTGCACAGTACTACACAGCTTAGTGTCATCTGCAGGAATAGTAACCGTACTACTACTACCCCCAGAGCGTCCCAGTCAGCTTCCATAGACTGCACAGTACTACACAGCTTGGTGTCATCTGCAGGAATAGTAACCGTACTACTACTACCCCCAGAGCGTCCCAGTTAGCTTCCATAGACTGCACAGTACTACACAGCTCAGTGTCCTCTGCAGGAATAGTAACCGCACTACTACTACCCCCAGAGCGTCCCAGTCAGCTTCCATAGACTGCACAGTACTACACAGCTCAGTGTCCTCTGCAGGAATAGTAACCGTACTACTACTACCCCCAGAGCGTCCCAGTCAGCTTCCATAGACTGCACAGTACTACACAGCTTAGTGTCATCTGCAGGAATAGTAACCGTACTACTACTACCCCCAGAGCGTCCCAGTCAGCTTCCATAGACTGCACAGTACTACACAGCTTAGTGTCCTCTGCAGGAATAGTAACTGTACTACTACTACCCCCAGAGCGTCCCAGTCAGCTTCCATAGGCTGCACAGTACTACACAGCTCAGTGTCCTCTGCAGGAATAGTAACCGTACTACTACTACCCCCAGAGCGTCCCAGTCAGCTTCCATAGGCTGCACAGTACTACACAGCTCAGTGTCCTCTGCAGGAATAGTAACCGCACTACTACTACCCCCAGAGCGTCCCAGTCACCATAGACAGCACAGTACTACACAGCTCAGTGTCCTCTGCAGGAATAGTAACCGCACTACTACTACCCCCAGAGCGTCCCAGTCAGCTTCCATAGGCTGCACAGTACTACACAGCTCAGTGTCCTCTGCAGGAATAGTAACCGTACTACTACTACCCCCAGAGCGTCCCAGTCAGCTTCCATAGACTGCACAGTACTACACAGCTTAGTGTCCTCTGCAGGAATAGTAACTGTACTACTACTACCCCCAGAGCGTCCCAGTCAGCTTCCATAGGCTGCACAGTACTACACAGCTCAGTGTCCTCTGCAGGAATAGTAACCGCACTACTACTACCCCCAGAGCGTCCCAGTCAGCTTCCATAGACTGCACAGTACTACACAGCTTAGTGTCATCTGCAGGAATAGTAACCGTACTACTACTACCCCCAGAGCGTCCCAGTCAGCTTCCATAGACTGCACAGTACTACACAGCTCAGTGTCCTCTGCAGGAATAGTAACCGTACTACTACTACCCCCAGAGCGTCCCAGTCAGCTTCCATAGACTGCACAGTACTACACAGCTTAGTGTCATCTGCAGGAATAGTAACCGTACTACTACTACCCCCAGAGCGTCCCAGTCAGCTTCCATAGACTGCACAGTACTACACAGCTCAGTGTCATCTGCAGGAATAGTAACCGTACTACTACTACCCCCAGAGCGTCCCAGTCAGCTTCCATAGACTGCACAGTACTACACAGCTTGGTGTCATCTGCAGGAATAGTAACCGTACTACTACTACCCCCAGAGCGTCCCAGTCAGCTTCCATAGACTGCACAGTACTACACAGCTCAGTGTCCTCTGCAGGAATAGTAACCGTACTACTACTACCCCCAGAGCGTCCCAGTCAGCTTCCATAGACTGCACAGTACTACACAGCTTAGTGTCCTCTGCAGGAATAGTAACCGTACTACTACTACCCCCAGAGCGTCCCAGTCAGCTTCCATAGACTGCACAGTACTACACAGCTCAGTGTCATCTGCAGGAATAGTAACCACACTACTACTACCCCCAGAGCGTCCCAGTCAGCTTCCATAGACTGCACAGTACTACACAGCTTAGTGTCATCTGCAGGAATAGTAACCGTACTACTACTACCCCCAGAGCGTCCCAGTCAGCTTCCATAGTCTGCACAGTACTACACAGCTCAGTGTTCTCTGCAGGAATAGTAACCGTACTACTACTACCCCCAGAGCGTCCCAGTCAGCTTCCATAGACTGCACAGTACTACACAGCTCAGTGTCCTCTGCAGGAATAGTAACCGTACTACTACTACCCCCAGAGCGTCCCAGTCAGCTTCCATAGACTGCACAGTACTACACAGCTTGGTGTCATCTGCAGGAATAGTAACCGTACTACTACTACCCCCAGAGCGTCCCAGTCACCATACACTGCACAGTACTACACAGCTTAGTGTCATCTGCAGGAATAGTAACCGCACTACTACTACCCCCAGAGCGTCCCAGTCAGCTTCCATAGACTGCACAGTACTACACAGCTCAGTGTCATCTGCAGGAATAGTAACCGTACTACTACTACCCCCAGAGCGTCCCAGTCAGCTTCCATAGACTGCACAGTACTACACAGCTTAGTGTCATCTGCAGGAATAGTAACCGTACTACTACTACCCCCAGAGCGTCCCAGTCAGCTTCCATAGACTGCACAGTACTACACAGCTCAGTGTCCTCTGCAGGAATAGTAACCGTACTACTACTACCCCCAGAGCGTCCCAGTCAGCTTCCATAGACTGCACAGTACTACACAGCTCAGTGTCCTCTGCAGGAATAGTAACCGTACTACTACTACCCCCAGAGCGTCCCAGTCAGCTTCCATAGGCTGCACAGTACTACACAGCTTGGTGTCATCTGCAGGAATAGTAACCGCACTACTACTACCCCCAGAGCGTCCCAGTCAGCTTCCATAGACTGCACAGTACTACACAGCTTAGTGTCCTCTGCAGGAATAGTAACTGTACTACTACTACCCCCAGAGCGTCCCAGTCAGCTTCTATAGGCTGCACAGTACTACACAGCTTGGTGTCATCTGCAGGAATAGTAACCGTACTACTACTACCCCCAGAGCGTCCCAGTCAGCTTCCATAGACTGCACAGTACTACACAGCTTAGTGTCCTCTGCAGGAATAGTAACCGTACTACTACTACCCCCAGAGCGTCCCAGTCAGCTTCCATAGACTGCACAGTACTACACAGCTCAGTGTCCTCTGCAGGAATAGTAACCGTACTACTACTACCCCCAGAGCGTCCCAGTCAGCTTCTATAGGCTGCACAGTACTACACAGCTTAGTGTCATCTGCAGGAATAGTAACCGTACTACTACTACCCCCAGAGCGTCCCAGTCAGCTTCCATAGGCTGCACAGTACTACACAGCTCAGTGTCATCTGCAGGAATAGTAACCGTACTACTACTACCCCCAGAGCGTCCCAGTCAGCTTCCATAGAGTGCACAGTACTACACAGCTTGGTGTCCTCTGCAGGAATAGTAACCGTACTACTACTACCCCCAGAGCGTCCCAGTCAGCTTCCATAGGCTGCACAGTACTACACAGCTCAGTGTCATCTGCAGGAATAGTAACCGTACTACTACTACCCCCAGAGCGTCCCAGTCAGCTTCCATAGAGTGCACAGTACTACACAGCTTGGTGTCATCTGCAGGAATAGTAACCGTACTACTACTACCCCCAGAGCGTCCCAGTCAGCTTCCATAGACTGCACAGTACTACACAGCTCAGTGTCCTCTGCAGGAATAGTAACCGCACTACTACTACCCCCAGAGCGTCCCAGTCAGCTTCCATAGACTGCACAGTACTACACAGCTCAGTGTCCTCTGCAGGAATAGTAACCGTACTACTACTACCCCCAGAGCGTCCCAGTCAGCTTCCATAGACTGCACAGTACTACACAGCTCAGTGTCCTCTGCAGGAATAGTAACCGCACTACTACTACCCCCAGAGCGTCCCAGTCAGCTTCCATAGACTGCACAGTACTACACAGCTTAGTGTCATCTGCAGGAATAGTAACCGTACTACTACTACCCCCAGAGCGTCCCAGTCAGCTTCCATAGACTGCACAGTACTACACAGCTCAGTGTCCTCTGCAGGAATAGTAACCGTACTACTACTACCCCCAGAGCGTCCCAGTCAGCTTCCATAGACTGCACAGTACTACACAGCTTGGTGTCATCTGCAGGAATAGTAACCGTACTACTACTACCCCCAGAGCGTCCCAGTCAGCTTCCATAGACTGCACAGTACTACACAGCTTGGTGTCATCTGCAGGAATAGTAACCGTACTACTACTACCCCCAGAGCGTCCCAGTCAGCTTCCATAGGCTGCAGAGTACTACACAGCTCAGTGTCCTCTGCAGGAATAGTAACCGTACTACTACTACCCCCAGAGCGTCCCAGTCAGCTTCCATAGACTGCACAGTACTACACAGCTCAGTGTCCTCTGCAGGAATAGTAACCGCACTACTACTACCCCCAGAGCGTCCCAGTCAGCTTCCATAGACTGCACAGTACTACACAGCTTGGTGTCATCTGCAGGAATAGTAACCGTACTACTACTACCCCCAGAGCGTCCCAGTCAGCTTCCATAGGCTGCACAGTACTACACAGCTCAGTGTCCTCTGCAGGAATAGTAACCGTACTACTACTACCCCCAGAGCGTCCCAGTCAGCTTCCATAGACTGCACAGTACTACACAGCTCAGTGTCCTCTGCAGGAATAGTAACCGCACTACTACAACCCCCAGAGCGTCCTAGTCAGCTTCCATAGTCTGCACAGTACTACACAGCTCAGTGTCATCTGCAGGAATAGTAACCGTACTACTACTACCCCCAGAGCGTCCCAGTCAGCTTCCATAGACTGCACAGTACTACACAGCTCAGTGTCATCTGCAGGAATAGTAACCGCACTACTACTACCCCCAGAGCATCCCAGTCAGCTTCCATAGACTGCACAGTACTACACAGCTCAGTGTCCTCTGCAGGAATAGTAACCGCACTACTACTACCCCCAGAGCGTCCCAGTCAGCTTCCATAGACTGCACAGTACTACACAGCTTAGTGTCATCTGCAGGAATAGTAACCGTACTACTACTACCCCCAGAGCGTCCCAGTCAGCTTCCATAGGCTGCACAGTACTACACAGCTCAGTGTTCTCTGCAGGAATAGTAACCGCACTACTACTACCCCCAGAGCGTCCCAGTCAGCTTCCATAGACTGCACAGTACTACACAGCTCAGTGTCCTCTGCAGGAATAGTAACCGTACTACTACTACCCCCAGAGCGTCCCAGTCAGCTTCCATAGGCTGCACAGTACTACACAGCTTGGTGTCCTCTGCAGGAATAGTAACCGTACTACTACTACCCCCAGAGCGTCCCAGTCAGCTTCCATAGACTGCACAGTACTACACAGCTTGGTGTCCTCTGCAGGAATAGTAACCGTACTACTACTACCCCCAGAGCGTCCCAGTCAGCTTCCATAGACTGCACAGTACTACACAGCTCAGTGTCCTCTGCAGGAATAGTAACCGCACTACTACTACCCCCAGAGCGTCCCAGTCAGCTTCCATAGACTGCACAGTACTACACAGCTCAGTGTCCTCTGCAGGAATAGTAACCGCACTACTACTACCCCCAGAGCGTCCCAGTCAGCTTCCATAGACTGCACAGTACTACACAGCTTGGTGTCATCTGCAGGAATAGTAACCGCACTACTACTACCCCCAGAGCGTCCCAGTCAGCTTCCATAGACTGCACAGTACTACACAGCTTAGTGTCCTCTGCAGGAATAGTAACCGCACTACTACTACCCCCAGAGCGTCCCAGTCAGCTTCCATAGACTGCACAGTACTACACAGCTCAGTGTCCTCTGCAGGAATAGTAACCGCACTACTACTACCCCCAGAGCGTCCCAGTCAGCTTCCATAGACTGCACAGTACTACACAGCTCAGTGTCCTCTGCAGGAATAGTAACCGCACTACTACTACCCCCAGAGCGTCCCAGTCAGCTTCCATAGACTGCACAGTACTACACAGCTCAGTGTCCTCTGCAGGAATAGTAACCGCACTACTACTACCCCCAGAGCGTCCCAGTCAGCTTCCATAGACTGCACAGTACTACACAGCTTGGTGTCATCTGCAGGAATAGTAACCGTACTACTACTACCCCCAGAGCGTCCCAGTCAGCTTCCATAGACTGCACAGTACTACACAGCTTGGTGTCATCTGCAGGAATAGTAACCGTACTACTACTACCCCCAGAGCGTCCCAGTCAGCTTCCATAGACTGCACAGTACTACACAGCTTGGTGTCCTCTGCAGGAATAGTAACCGCACTACTACTACCCCCAGAGCGTCCCAGTCACCATAGACTGCACAGTACTACACAGCTTGGTGTCCTCTGCAGGAATAGTAACCGTACTACTACTACCCCCAGAGCGTCCCAGTCAGCTTCCATAGACTGCACAGTACTACACAGCTTAGTGTCATCTGCAGAAATAGTAACCGCACTACTACTACTCCCAGAGCGTCCCAGTCACCATAGACTGCACAGTACTACACAGCTTGGTGTCATCTGCAGGAATAGTAACCGCACTACTACTACCCCCAGAGCGTCCCAGTCAGCTTCCATAAACTGCACAGTACTACACAGCTCAGTGTCCTCTGCAGGAATAGTAACCGTACTACTACTACCCCCAGAGCGTCCCAGTCAGCTTCCATAGGCTGCACAGTACTACACAGCTCAGTGTCCCCTGCAGGAATAGTAACCGTACTACTACTACCCCCAGAGCGTCCCAGTCAGCTTCCATAGACTGCACAGTACTACACAGCTCAGTGTCCTCTGCAGGAATAGTAACCGCACTACTACTACCCCCAGAGCGTCCTAGTCAGCTTCCATAGTCTGCACAGTACTACACAGCTCAGTGTCATCTGCAGGAATAGTAACCGTACTACTACTACCCCCAGAGCGTCCCAGTCAGCTTCCATAGACTGCACAGTACTACACAGCTCAGTGTCATCTGCAGGAATAGTAACCGCACTACTACTACCCCCAGAGCGTCCCAGTCACCATAGACTGCACAGTACTACACAGCTCAGTGTCATCTGCAGGAATAGTAACCGCACTACTACTACCCCCAGAGCGTCCCAGTCAGCTTCCATAGGCTGCACAGTACTACACAGCTCAGTGTCCCCTGCAGGAATAGTAACCGTACTACTACTACCCCCAGAGCATCCCAGTCAGCTTCCATAGACTGCACAGTACTACACAGCTTAGTGTCATCTGCAGGAATAGTAACCGCACTACTACTACCCCCAGAGCGTCCCAGTCAGCTTCCATAGGCTGCACAGTACTACACAGCTTGGTGTCCTCTGCAGGAATAGTAACCGTACTACTACTACCCCCAGAGCGTCCCAGTCAGCTTCCATAGACTGCACAGTACTACACAGCTTGGTGTCCTCTGCAGGAATAGTAACCGTACTACTACTACCCCCAGAGCGTCCCAGTCAGCTTCCATAGACTGCACAGTACTACACAGCTTGGTGTCACCTGCAGGAATAGTAACCGCACTACTACTACCCCCAGAGCGTCCCAGTCAGCTTCCATAGACTGCACAGTACTACACAGCTTGGTGTCATCTGCAGGAATAGTAACCGTACTACTACTACCCCCAGAGCGTCCCAGTCAGCTTCCATAGACTGCACAGTACTACACAGCTCAGTGTCCTCTGCAGGAATAGTAACCGCACTACTACTACCCCCAGAGCGTCCCAGTCAGCTTCCATAGACTGCACAGTACTACACAGCTCGGTGTCCTCTGCAGGAATAGTAACCGTACTACTACTACCCCCAGAGCGTCCCAGTCAGCTTCCATAGACTGCACAGTACTACACAGCTTAGTGTCATCTGCAGGAATAGTAACCGTACTACTACTACCCCCAGAGCGTCCCAGTCAGCTTCCATAGACTGCACAGTACTACACAGCTTGGTGTCATCTGCAGGAATAGTAACCGTACTACTACTACCCCCAGAGCGTCCCAGTTAGCTTCCATAGACTGCACAGTACTACACAGCTCAGTGTCCTCTGCAGGAATAGTAACCGCACTACTACTACCCCCAGAGCGTCCCAGTCAGCTTCCATAGACTGCACAGTACTACACAGCTTAGTGTCCTCTGCAGGAATAGTAACCGTACTACTACTACTACCCCCAGAGCGTCCCAGTCAGCTTCCATAGGCTGCACAGTACTACACAGCTCAGTGTCCTCTGCAGGAATAGTAACCGCACTACTACTACCCCCAGAGCGTCCCAGTCACCATAGACAGCACAGTACTACACAGCTCAGTGTCCTCTGCAGGAATAGTAACCGCACTACTACTACCCCCAGAGCGTCCCAGTCAGCTTCCATAGGCTGCACAGTACTACACAGCTCAGTGTCCTCTGCAGGAATAGTAACCGTACTACTACTACCCCCAGAGCGTCCCAGTCAGCTTCCATAGACTGCACAGTACTACACAGCTTAGTGTCATCTGCAGGAATAGTAACCGTACTACTACTACCCCCAGAGCGTCCCAGTCAGCTTCCATAGACTGCACAGTACTACACAGCTTAGTGTCCTCTGCAGGAATAGTAACTGTACTACTACTACCCCCAGAGCGTCCCAGTCAGCTTCCATAGGCTGCACAGTACTACACAGCTCAGTGTCCTCTGCAGGAATAGTAACCGTACTACTACTACCCCCAGAGCGTCCCAGTCAGCTTCCATAGGCTGCACAGTACTACACAGCTCAGTGTCCTCTGCAGGAATAGTAACCGCACTACTACTACCCCCAGAGCGTCCCAGTCACCATAGACAGCACAGTACTACACAGCTCAGTGTCCTCTGCAGGAATAGTAACCGCACTACTACTACCCCCAGAGCGTCCCAGTCAGCTTCCATAGGCTGCACAGTACTACACAGCTCAGTGTCCTCTGCAGGAATAGTAACCGTACTACTACTACCCCCAGAGCGTCCCAGTCAGCTTCCATAGACTGCACAGTACTACACAGCTTAGTGTCATCTGCAGGAATAGTAACCGTACTACTACTACCCCCAGAGCGTCCCAGTCAGCTTCCATAGACTGCACAGTACTACACAGCTCAGTGTCCTCTGCAGGAATAGTAACCGTACTACTACTACCCCCAGAGCGTCCCAGTCAGCTTCCATAGACTGCACAGTACTACACAGCTTAGTGTCATCTGCAGGAATAGTAACCGTACTACTACTACCCCCAGAGCGTCCCAGTCAGCTTCCATAGACTGCACAGTACTACACAGCTCAGTGTCATCTGCAGGAATAGTAACCGTACTACTACTACCCCCAGAGCGTCCCAGTCAGCTTCCATAGACTGCACAGTACTACACAGCTTGGTGTCATCTGCAGGAATAGTAACCGTACTACTACTACCCCCAGAGCGTCCCAGTCAGCTTCCATAGACTGCACAGTACTACACAGCTCAGTGTCCTCTGCAGGAATAGTAACCGTACTACTACTACCCCCAGAGCGTCCCAGTCAGCTTCCATAGACTGCACAGTACTACACAGCTTAGTGTCCTCTGCAGGAATAGTAACCGTACTACTACTACCCCCAGAGCGTCCCAGTCAGCTTCCATAGACTGCACAGTACTACACAGCTCAGTGTCATCTGCAGGAATAGTAACCACACTACTACTACCCCCAGAGCGTCCCAGTCAGCTTCCATAGACTGCACAGTACTACACAGCTCAGTGTCATCTGCAGGAATAGTAACCGTACTACTACTACCCCCAGAGCGTCCCAGTCAGCTTCCATAGTCTGCATAGTACTACACAGCTCAGTGTTCTCTGCAGGAATAGTAACCGTACTACTACTACCCCCAGAGCGTCCCAGTCAGCTTCCATAGACTGCACAGTACTACACAGCTCAGTGTCCTCTGCAGGAATAGTAACCGTACTACTACTACCCCCAGAGCGTCCCAGTCAGCTTCCATAGACTGCACAGTACTACACAGCTTGGTGTCATCTGCAGGAATAGTAACCGTACTACTACTACCCCCAGAGCGTCCCAGTCAGCTTCCATAGACTGCACAGTACTACACAGCTCAGTGTCCTCTGCAGGAATAGTAACCGTACTACTACTACCCCCAGAGCGTCCCAGTCACCATACACTGCACAGTACTACACAGCTTAGTGTCATCTGCAGGAATAGTAACCGCACTACTACTACCCCCAGAGCGTCCCAGTCAGCTTCCATAGACTGCACAGTACTACACAGCTTAGTGTCATCTGCAGGAATAGTAACCGTACTACTACTACCCCCAGAGCGTCCCAGTCAGCTTCCATAGACTGCACAGTACTACACAGCTCAGTGTCCTCTGCAGGAATAGTAACCGTACTACTACTACCCCCAGAGCGTCCCAGTCAGCTTCCATAGGCTGCACAGTACTACACAGCTTGGTGTCATCTGCAGGAATAGTAACCGAACCGCACTACTACTACCCCCAGAGCGTCCCAGTCAGCTTCCATAGACTGCACAGTACTACACAGCTTAGTGTCCTCTGCAGGAATAGTAACTGTACTACTACTACCCCCAGAGCGTCCCAGTCAGCTTCTATAGGCTGCACAGTACTACACAGCTTGGTGTCATCTGCAGGAATAGTAACCGTACTACTACTACCCCCAGAGCGTCCCAGTCAGCTTCCATAGGCTGCACAGTACTACACAGCTTAGTGTCCTCTGCAGGAATAGTAACCGTACTACTACTACCCCCAGAGCGTCCCAGTCAGCTTCCATAGACTGCACAGTACTACACAGCTCAGTGTCCTCTGCAGGAATAGTAACCGTACTACTACTACCCCCAGAGCGTCCCAGTCAGCTTCTATAGGCTGCACAGTACTACACAGCTTGGTGTCCTCTGCAGGAATAGTAACCGTACTACTACTACCCCCAGAGCGTCCCAGTCAGCTTCCATAGGCTGCACAGTACTACACAGCTCAGTGTCATCTGCAGGAATAGTAACCGTACTACTACTACCCCCAGAGCGTCCCAGTCAGCTTCCATAGACTGCACAGTACTACACAGCTTGGTGTCATCTGCAGGAATAGTAACCGTACTACTACTACCCCCAGAGCGTCCCAGTCAGCTTCCATAGACTGCACAGTACTACACAGCTCAGTGTCCTCTGCAGGAATAGTAACCGCACTACTACTACCCCCAGAGCGTCCCAGTCAGCTTCCATAGACTGCACAGTACTACACAGCTCAGTGTCCTCTGCAGGAATAGTAACCGTACTACTACTACCCCCAGAGCGTCCCAGTCAGCTTCCATAGACTGCACAGTACTACACAGCTCAGTGTCCTCTGCAGGAATAGTAACCGCACTACTACTACCCCCAGAGCGTCCCAGTCAGCTTCCATAGACTGCACAGTACTACACAGCTTAGTGTCATCTGCAGGAATAGTAACCGTACTACTACTACCCCCAGAGCGTCCCAGTCAGCTTCCATAGACTGCACAGTACTACACAGCTCAGTGTCCTCTGCAGGAATAGTAACCGTACTACTACTACCCCCAGAGCGTCCCAGTCAGCTTCCATAGACTGCACAGTACTACACAGCTTGGTGTCATCTGCAGGAATAGTAACCGTACTACTACTACCCCCAGAGCGTCCCAGTCAGCTTCCATAGACTGCACAGTACTACACAGCTTGGTGTCATCTGCAGGAATAGTAACCGTACTACTACTACCCCCAGAGCGTCCCAGTCAGCTTCCATAGGCTGCACAGTACTACACAGCTTGGTGTCATCTGCAGGAATAGTAACCGTACTACTACTACCCCCAGAGCGTCCCAGTCAGCTTCCATAGGCTGCACAGTACTACACAGCTCAGTGTCCTCTGCAGGAATAGTAACCGTACTACTACTACCCCCAGAGCGTCCCAGTCAGCTTCCATAGACTGCACAGTACTACACAGCTCAGTGTCCTCTGCAGGAATAGTAACCGCACTACTACTACCCCCAGAGCGTCCCAGTCAGCTTCCATAGACTGCACAGTACTACACAGCTTGGTGTCATCTGCAGGAATAGTAACCGTACTACTACTACCCCCAGAGCGTCCCAGTCAGCTTCCATAGGCTGCACAGTACTACACAGCTCAGTGTCCTCTGCAGGAATAGTAACCGTACTACTACTACCCCCAGAGCGTCCCAGTCAGCTTCCATAGACTGCACAGTACTACACAGCTCAGTGTCCTCTGCAGGAATAGTAACCGCACTACTACTACCCCCAGAGCGTCCTAGTCAGCTTCCATAGTCTGCACAGTACTACACAGCTCAGTGTCATCTGCAGGAATAGTAACCGTACTACTACTACCCCCAGAGCGTCCCAGTCAGCTTCCATAGACTGCACAGTACTACACAGCTCAGTGTCATCTGCAGGAATAGTAACCGCACTACTACTACCCCCAGAGCATCCCAGTCAGCTTCCATAGACTGCACAGTACTACACAGCTTAGTGTCATCTGCAGGAATAGTAACCGCACTACTACTACCCCCAGAGCGTCCCAGTCAGCTTCCATAGGCTGCACAGTACTACACAGCTTGGTGTCCTCTGCAGGAATAGTAACCGTACTACTACTACCCCCAGAGCGTCCCAGTCAGCTTCCATAGACTGCACAGTACTACACAGCTTGGTGTCCTCTGCAGGAATAGTAACCGTACTACTACTACCCCCAGAGCGTCCCAGTCAGCTTCCATAGACTGCACAGTACTACACAGCTTGGTGTCACCTGCAGGAATAGTAACCGCACTACTACTACCCCCAGAGCGTCCCAGTCAGCTTCCATAGACTGCACAGTACTACACAGCTTGGTGTCATCTGCAGGAATAGTAACCGTACTACTACTACCCCCAGAGCGTCCCAGTCAGCTTCCATAGGCTGCACAGTACTACACAGCTTAGTGTCATCTGCAGGAATAGTAACCGCACTACTACTACCCCCAGAGCGTCCCAGTCAGCTTCCATAGACTGCACAGTACTACACAGCTTAGTGTCATCTGCAGGAATAGTAACCGCACTACTACTACCCCCAGAGCGTCCCAGTCACCATAGACTGCACAGTACTACACAGCTTGGTGTCATCTGCAGGAATAGTAACCGTACTACTACTACCCCCAGAGCGTCCCAGTCAGCTTCCATAGACTGCACAGTACTACACAGCACAGTGTCATCTGCAGGAATAGTAACCGCACTACTACTACCCCCAGAGCGTCCCATTCACCATAGACTGCACAGTACTACACAGCTTGGTGTCATCTGCAGGAATAGTAACCGTACTACTACTACCCCCAGAGCGTCCCAGTCAGCTTCCATAGACTGCACAGTACTACACAGCTCAGTGTCCTCTGCAGGAATAGTAACCGTACTACTACTACCCCCAGAGCGTCCCAGTCAGCTTCCATAGACTGCACAGTACTACACAGCTTGGTGTCATCTGCAGGAATAGTAACCGTACTACTACTACCCCCAGAGCGTCCCAGTCAGCTTCCATAGACTGCACAGTACTACACAGCTTAGTGTCATCTGCAGAAATAGTAACCGCACTACTACTACTCCCAGAGCGTCCCAGTCACCATAGACTGCACAGTACTACACAGCTTGGTGTCATCTGCAGGAATAGTAACCGCACTACTACTACCCCCAGAGCGTCCCAGTCAGCTTCCATAGGCTGCACAGTACTACACAGCTCAGTGTCCTCTGCAGGAATAGTAACCGTACTACTACTACCCCCAGAGCGTCCCAGTCAGCTTCCATAGGCTGCACAGTACTACACAGCTCAGTGTCCTCTGCAGGAATAGTAACCGTACTACTACTACCCCCAGAGCGTCCCAGTCAGCTTCCATAGACTGCACAGTACTACACAGCTCAGTGTCCTCTGCAGGAATAGTAACCGCACTACTACTACCCCCAGAGCGTCCTAGTCAGCTTCCATAGTCTGCACAGTACTACACAGCTCAGTGTCATCTGCAGGAATAGTAACCGTACTACTACTACCCCCAGAGCGTCCCAGTCAGCTTCCATAGACTGCACAGTACTACACAGCTCAGTGTCATCTGCAGGAATAGTAACCGCACTACTACTACCCCCAGAGCATCCCAGTCAGCTTCCATAGACTGCACAGTACTACACAGCTTAGTGTCATCTGCAGGAATAGTAACCGCACTACTACTACCCCCAGAGCGTCCCAGTCAGCTTCCATAGGCTGCACAGTACTACACAGCTTGGTGTCCTCTGCAGGAATAGTAACCGTACTACTACTACCCCCAGAGCGTCCCAGTCAGCTTCCATAGACTGCACAGTACTACACAGCTTGGTGTCCTCTGCAGGAATAGTAACCGTACTACTACTACCCCCAGAGCGTCCCAGTCAGCTTCCATAGACTGCACAGTACTACACAGCTTGGTGTCACCTGCAGGAATAGTAACCGCACTACTACTACCCCCAGAGCGTCCCAGTCAGCTTCCATAGACTGCACAGTACTACACAGCTTGGTGTCATCTGCAGGAATAGTAACCGTACTACTACTACCCCCAGAGCGTCCCAGTCAGATTCCATAGACTGCACAGTACTACACAGCTTAGTGTCCTCTGCAGGAATAGTAACCGTACTACTACTACCCCCAGAGCGTCCCAGTCAGCTTCCATAGGCTGCATAGTACTACACAGCTTAGTGTCATCTGCAGGAATAGTAACCGCACTACTACTACCCCCAGAGCGTCCCAGTCAGCTTCCATAGACTGCACAGTACTACACAGCTTAGTGTCATCTGCAGGAATAGTAACCGCACTACTACTACCCCCAGAGCGTCCCAGTCACCATAGACTGCACAGTACTACACAGCTTGGTGTCATCTGCAGGAATAGTAACCGTACTACTACTACCCCCAGAGCGTCCCAGTCAGCTTCCATAGACTGCACAGTACTACACAGCACAGTGTCATCTGCAGGAATAGTAACCGCACTACTACTACCCAGAGCGTCCCATTCACCATAGACTGCACAGTACTACACAGCTTGGTGTCATCTGCAGGAATAGTAACCGTACTACTACTACCCCCAGAGCGTCCCAGTCAGCTTCCATAGACTGCACAGTACTACACAGCTCAGTGTCCTCTGCAGGAATAGTAACCGCACTACTACTACCCCCAGAGCGTCCCAGTCAGCTTCCATAGACTGCACAGTACTACACAGCTCAGTGTCCTCTGCAGGAATAGTAACCGCACTACTACTACCCCCAGAGCGTCCCAGTCAGCTTCCATAGACTGCACAGTACTACACAGCTCAGTGTCCTCGGCAGGAATAGTAACCGCACTACTACTACCCCCAGAGCGTCCCAGTCAGCTTCCATAGACTGCACAGTACTACACAGCTTGGTGTCATCTGCAGGAATAGTAACCGTACTACTACTACCCCCAGAGCGTCCCAGTCAGCTTCCATAGGCTGCACAGTACTACACAGCTTAGTGTCATCTGCAGGAATAGTAACCGCACTACTACTACCCCCAGAGCGTCCCAGTCAGCTTCCATAGACTGCACAGTACTACACAGCTCAGTGTCCTCTGCAGGAATAGTAACCGCACTACTACTACCCCCAGAGCGTCCCAGTCAGCTTCCATAGACTGCACAGTACTACACAGCTCAGTGTCCTCTGCAGGAATAGTAACCGCACTACTACTACCCCCAGAGCGTCCCAGTCAGCTTCCATAGACTGCACAGTACTACACAGCTTGGTGTCCTCTGCAGGAATAGTAACCGTACTACTACTACCCCCAGAGCGTCCCAGTCAGCTTCCATAGACTGCACAGTACTACACAGCTTAGTGTCCTCTGCAGGAATAGTAACCGCACTACTACTACCCCCAGAGCGTCCCAGTCAGCTTCCATAGACTGCACAGTACTACACAGCTCAGTGTCCTCTGCAGGAATAGTAACCGCACTACTACTACCCCCAGAGCGTCCCAGTCAGCTTCCATAGACTGCACAGTACTACACAGCTCAGTGTCCTCTGCAGGAATAGTAACCGCACTACTACTACCCCCAGAGCGTCCCAGTCAGCTTCCATAGACTGCACAGTACTACACAGCTCAGTGTCCTCTGCAGGAATAGTAACCGCACTACTACTACCCCCAGAGCGTCCCAGTCAGCTTCCATAGACTGCACAGTACTACACAGCTTGGTGTCATCTGCAGGAATAGTAACCGTACTACTACTACCCCCAGAGCGTCCCAGTCAGCTTCCATAGGCTGCACAGTACTACACAGCTCAGTGTCCTCTGCAGGAATAGTAACCGTACTACTACTACCCCCAGAGCGTCCCAGTCAGCTTCCATAGACTGCACAGTACTACACAGCTCAGTGTCCTCTGCAGGAATAGTAACCGTACTACTACTACCCCCAGAGCGTCCCAGTCAGCTTCCATAGACTGCACAGTACTACACAGCTTGGTGTCATCTGCAGGAATAGTAACCGTACTACTACTACCCCCAGAGCGTCCCAGTCAGCTTCCATAGACTGCACAGTACTACACAGCTTAGTGTCATCTGCAGAAATAGTAACCGCACTACTACTACCCCCAGAGCGTCCCAGTCAGCTTCCATAGGCTGCACAGTACTACACAGCTTAGTGTCATCTGCAGGAATAGTAACAGCACTACTACTACCCCCAGAGCGTCCCAGTCAGCTTCCATAGACTGCACAGTACTACACAGCACAGTGTCATCTGCAGGAATAGTAACCGTACTACTACTACCCCCAGAGCGTCCCAGTCAGCTTCCATAGACTGCACAGTACTACACAGCTTGGTGTCCTCTGCAGGAATAGTAACCGCACTACTACTACCCCCAGAGCGTCCCAGTCAGCTTCCATAGACTGCACAGTACTACACAGCTCAGTGTCATCTGCAGGAATAGTAACCGTACTACTACTACCCCCAGAGCGTCCCAGTCAGCTTCCATAGGCTGCACAGTACTACACAGCTTAGTGTCATCTGCAGGAATAGTAACCGCACTACTACTACCCCCAGAGCGTCCCAGTCAGCTTCCATAGACTGCACAGTACTACACAGCTTGGTGTCATCTGCAGGAATAGTAACCGTACTACTACTACCCCCAGAGCGTCCCAGTCAGCTTCCATAGACTGCACAGTACTACACAGCTTAGTGTCATCTGCAGGAATAGTAACCGTACTACTACTACCCCCAGAGCGTCCCAGTCAGCTTCCATAGACTGCACAGTACTACACAGCTTGGTGTCATCTGCAGGAATAGTAACCGCACTACTACTACCCCCAGAGCGTCCCAGTCAGCTTCCATAGGCTGCACAGTACTACACAGCTTGGTGTCATCTGCAGGAATAGTAACCGCACTACTACTACCCCCAGAGCGTCCCAGTCAGCTTCCATAGACTGCACAGTACTACACAGCTCAGTGTCCTCTGCAGGAATAGTAACCGTACTACTACTACCCCCAGAGCGTCCCAGTCAGCTTCCATAGACTGCACAGTACTACACAGCACAGTGTCATCTGCAGGAATAGTAACCGCACTACTACTACCCCCAGAGCGTCCCAGTCACCATAGACTGCACAGTACTACACAGCTTAGTGTCCTCTGCAGGAATAGTAACCGTACTACTACTACCCCCAGAGCGTCCCAGTCAGCTTCCATAGGCTGCACAGTACTACACAGCTTGGTGTCACCTGCAGGAATGCAGGAATAGTAACCGTACTACTACTACCCCCAGAGCGTCCCAGTCAGCTTCCATAGGCTGCACAGTACTACACAGCTTGGTGTCATCTGCAGGAATAGTAACCGTACTACTACTACCCCCAGAGCGTCCCAGTCAGCTTCCATAGACTGCACAGTACTACACAGCTTAGTGTCATCTGCAGGAATAGTAACCGTACTACTACTACCCCCAGAGCGTCCCAGTCAGCTTCCATAGACTGCACAGTACTACACAGCTTGGTGTCATCTGCAGGAATAGTAACCGTACTACTACTACCCCCAGAGCGTCCCAGTCAGCTTCCATAGACTGCACAGTACTACACAGCTTGGTGTCATCTGCAGGAATAGTAACCGTACTACTACTACCCCCAGAGCGTCCCAGTCAGCTTCCATAGGCTGCACAGTACTACACAGCTTGGTGTCACCTGCAGGAATAGTAACCGTACTACTACTACCCCCAGAGCGTCCCAGTCAGCTTCCATAGGCTGCACAGTACTACACAGCTTGGTGTCATCTGCAGGAATAGTAACCGTACTACTACTACCCCCAGAGCGTCCCAGTCAGCTTCCATAGACTGCACAGTACTACACAGCTTAGTGTCATCTGCAGGAATAGTAACCGTACTACTACTACCCCCAGAGCGTCCCAGTCAGCTTCCATAGACTGCACAGTACTACACAGCTTGGTGTCATCTGCAGGAATAGTAACCGTACTACTACTACCCCCAGAGCGTCCCAGTCAGCTTCCATAGACTGCACAGTACTACACAGCTTGGTGTCATCTGCAGGAATAGTAACCGTACTACTACTACCCCCAGAGCGTCCCAGTCAGCTTCCATAGACTGCACAGTACTACACAGCTTAGTGTCATCTGCAGGAATAGTAACCGCACTACTACTACCCCCAGAGCGTCCCAGTCAGCTTCCATAGACTGCACAGTACTACACAGCTTGGTGTCACCTGCAGGAATAGTAACCGCACTACTACTACCCCCAGAGCGTCCCAATCAGCTTCCATAGACTGCACAGTACTAAACAGCTTAGTGTCATCTGCAGGAATAGTAACCGCACTACTACTACCCCCAGAGCGTCCCAGTCAGCTTCCATAGACTGCACAGTACTACACAGCTTGGTGTCATCTGCAGGAATAGTAACCGTACTACTACTACCCCCAGAGCGTCCCAGTCAGCTTCCATAGACTGCACAGTACTACACAGCTTGGTGTCATCTGCAGGAATAGTAACCGCACTACTACTACCCCCAGAGCGTCCCAGTCAGCTTCCATAGACTGCACAGTACTACACAGCTTGGTGTCATCTGCAGGAATAGTAACCGTACTACTACTACCCCCAGAGCGTCCCAGTCAGCTTCCATAGACTGCACAGTACTACACAGCTCAGTGTCCTCTGCAGGAATAGTAACCGCACTACTACTACCCCCAGAGCGTCCCAGTCAGCTTCCATAGACTGCACAGTACTACACAGCTTGGTGTCATCTGCAGGAATAGTAACCGTACTACTACTACCCCCAGAGCGTCCCAGTCAGCTTCCATAGACTGCACAGTACTACACAGCTTAGTGTCATCTGCAGGAATAGTAACCGCACTACTACTACCCCCAGAGCGTCCCAGTCAGCTTCCATAGACTGCACAGTACTACACAGCTTAGTGTCATCTGCAGGAATAGTAACCGCACTACTACTACCCCCAGAGCGTCCCAGTCAGCTTCCATAGACTGCACAGTACTACACAGCTCAGTGTCCTCTGCAGGAATAGTAACCGTACTACTACTACCCCCAGAGCGTCCCAGTCAGCTTCCATAGACTGCACAGTACTACACAGCTTGGTGTCATCTGCAGGAATAGTAACCGTACTACTACTACCCCCAGAGCGTCCCAGTCAGCTTCCATAGACTGCACAGTACTACACAGCTTAGTGTCATCTGCAGAAATAGTAACCGCACTACTACTACTCCCAGAGCGTCCCAGTCACCATAGACTGCACAGTACTACACAGCTTGGTGTCATCTGCAGGAATAGTAACCGCACTACTACTACCCCCAGAGCGTCCCAGTCAGCTTCCATAGGCTGCACAGTACTACACAGCTTAGTGTCCTCTGCAGGAATAGTAACCGTACTACTACTACCCCCAGAGCGTCCCAGTCAGCTTCCATAGGCTGCACAGTACTACACAGCTCAGTGTCCTCTGCAGGAATAGTAACCGTACTACTACTACCCCCAGAGCGTCCCAGTCAGCTTCCATAGACTGCACAGTACTACACAGCTCAGTGTCCTCTGCAGGAATAGTAACCGCACTACTACTACCCCCAGAGCGTCCTAGTCAGCTTCCATAGTCTGCACAGTACTACACAGCTCAGTGTCATCTGCAGGAATAGTAACCGTACTACTACTACCCCCAGAGCGTCCCAGTCAGCTTCCATAGACTGCACAGTACTACACAGCTCAGTGTCCTCTGCAGGAATAGTAACCGCACTACTACTACCCCCAGAGCGTCCCAGTCAGCTTCCATAGACTGCACAGTACTACACAGCTCAGTGTCCTCTGCAGGAATAGTAACCGCACTACTACTACCCCCAGAGCGTCCCAGTCAGCTTCCATAGACTGCACAGTACTACACAGCTTGGTGTCATCTGCAGGAATAGTAACCGTACTACTACTACCCCCAGAGCGTCCCAGTCAGCTTCCATAGACTGCACAGTACTACACAGCTTAGTGTCCTCTGCAGGAATAGTAACCGCACTACTACTACCCCCAGAGCGTCCCAGTCAGCTTCCATAGACTGCACAGTACTACACAGCTCAGTGTCCTCTGCAGGAATAGTAACCGCACTACTACTACCCCCAGAGCGTCCCAGTCAGCTTCCATAGACTGCACAGTACTACACAGCTCAGTGTCCTCTGCAGGAATAGTAACCGCACTACTACTACCCCCAGAGCGTCCCAGTCAGCTTCCATAGACTGCACAGTACTACACAGCTCAGTGTCCTCTGCAGGAATAGTAACCGCACTACTACTACCCCCAGAGCGTCCCAGTCAGCTTCCATAGACTGCACAGTACTACACAGCTTGGTGTCATCTGCAGGAATAGTAACCGTACTACTACTACCCCCAGAGCGTCCCAGTCAGCTTCCATAGACTGCACAGTACTACACAGCTTGGTGTCATCTGCAGGAATAGTAACCGTACTACTACTACCCCCAGAGCGTCCCAGTCAGCTTCCATAGACTGCACAGTACTACACAGCTTAGTGTCATCTGCAGAAATAGTAACCGCACTACTACTACCCCCAGAGCGTCCCAGTCAGCTTCCATAGGCTGCACAGTACTACACAGCTTAGTGTCATCTGAAGGAATAGTAACCGCACTACTACTACCCCCAGAGCGTCCCAGTCAGCTTCCATAGACTGCACAGTACTACACAGCTTGGTGTCATCTGCAGGAATAGTAACCGTACTACTACTACCCCCAGAGCGTCCCAGTCAGCTTCCATAGACTGCACAGTACTACACAGCTTAGTGTCATCTGCAGGAATAGTAACCGTACTACTACTACCCCCAGAGCGTCCCAGTCAGCTTCCATAGACTGCACAGTACTACACAGCTTGGTGTCATCTGCAGGAATAGTAACCGCACTACTACTACCCCCAGAGCGTCCCAGTCAGCTTCCATAGACTGCACAGTACTACACAGCACAGTGTCATCTGCAGGAATAGTAACCGCACTACTACTACCCCCAGAGCGTCCCAGTCACCATAGACTGCACAGTACTACACAGCTTAGTGTCCTCTGCAGGAATAGTAACCGTACTACTACTACCCCCAGAGCGTCCCAGTCAGCTTCCATAGGCTGCACAGTACTACACAGCTTGGTGTCACCTGCAGGAATAGTAACCGTACTACTACTACCCCCAGAGCGTCCCAGTCAGCTTCCATAGGCTGCACAGTACTACACAGCTTGGTGTCATCTGCAGGAATAGTAACCGTACTACTACTACCCCCAGAGCGTCCCAGTCAGCTTCCATAGACTGCACAGTACTACACAGCTTGGTGTCATCTGCAGAAATAGTAACCGCACTACTACTACCCCCAGAGCGTCCCAGTCAGCTTCCATAGACTGCACAGTACTACACAGCTTGGTGTCATCTGCAGGAATAGTAACCGTACTACTACTACCCCCAGAGCGTCCCAGTCAGCTTCCATAGACTGCACAGTACTACACAGCTTGGTGTCATCTGCAGGAATAGTAACCGTACTACTACTACCCCCAGAGCGTCCCAGTCAGCTTCCATAGGCTGCACAGTACTACACAGCTTGGTGTCACCTGCAGGAATAGTAACCGTACTACTACTACCCCCAGAGCGTCCCAGTCAGCTTCCATAGGCTGCACAGTACTACACAGCTTGGTGTCATCTGCAGGAATAGTAACCGTACTACTACTACCCCCAGAGCGTCCCAGTCAGCTTCCATAGACTGCACAGTACTACACAGCTTAGTGTCATCTGCAGGAATAGTAACCGTACTACTACTACCCCCAGAGCGTCCCAGTCAGCTTCCATAGACTGCACAGTACTACACAGCTTGGTGTCATCTGCAGGAATAGTAACCGTACTACTACTACCCCCAGAGCGTCCCAGTCAGCTTCCATAGACTGCACAGTACTACACAGCTTGGTGTCATCTGCAGGAATAGTAACCGTACTACTACTACCCCCAGAGCGTCCCAGTCAGCTTCCATAGACTGCACAGTACTACACAGCTTAGTGTCATCTGCAGGAATAGTAACCGCACTACTACTACCCCCAGAGCGTCCCAGTCAGCTTCCATAGACTGCACAGTACTACACAGCTTGGTGTCACCTGCAGGAATAGTAACCGCACTACTACTACCCCCAGAGCGTCCCAATCAGCTTCCATAGACTGCACAGTACTAAACAGCTTAGTGTCATCTGCAGGAATAGTAACCGCACTACTACTACCCCCAGAGCGTCCCAGTCAGCTTCCATAGACTGCACAGTACTACACAGCTTGGTGTCATCTGCAGGAATAGTAACCGTACTACTACTACCCCCAGAGCGTCCCAGTCAGCTTCCATAGACTGCACAGTACTACACAGCTTAGTGTCATCTGCAGGAATAGTAACCGCACTACTACTACCCCCAGAGCGTCCCAGTCAGCTTCCATAGACTGCACAGTACTACACAGCTCAGTGTCCTCTGCAGGAATAGTAACCGTACTACTACTACCCCCAGAGCGTCCCAGTCAGCTTCCATAGACTGCACAGTACTACACAGCTTGGTGTCATCTGCAGGAATAGTAACCGTACTACTACTACCCCCAGAGCGTCCCAGTCAGCTTCCATAGACTGCACAGTACTACACAGCTTAGTGTCATCTGCAGAAATAGTAACCGCACTACTACTACTCCCAGAGCGTCCCAGTCACCATAGACTGCACAGTACTACACAGCTTGGTGTCATCTGCAGGAATAGTAACCGCACTACTACTACCCCCAGAGCGTCCCAGTCAGCTTCCATAGGCTGCACAGTACTACACAGCTTAGTGTCCTCTGCAGGAATAGTAACCGTACTACTACTACCCCCAGAGCGTCCCAGTCAGCTTCCATAGGCTGCACAGTACTACACAGCTCAGTGTCCTCTGCAGGAATAGTAACCGTACTACTACTACCCCCAGAGCGTCCCAGTCAGCTTCCATAGACTGCACAGTACTACACAGCTCAGTGTCCTCTGCAGGAATAGTAACCGCACTACTACTACCCCCAGAGCGTCCTAGTCAGCTTCCATAGTCTGCACAGTACTACACAGCTCAGTGTCATCTGCAGGAATAGTAACCGTACTACTACTACCCCCAGAGCGTCCCAGTCAGCTTCCATAGACTGCACAGTACTACACAGCTCAGTGTCATCTGCAGGAATAGTAACCGTACTACTACTACCCCCAGAGCGTCCCAGTCAGCTTCCATAGACTGCACAGTACTACACAGCACAGTGTCATCTGCAGGAATAGTAACCGCACTACTACTACCCCCAGAGCGTCCCATTCACCATAGACTGCACAGTACTACACAGCTTGGTGTCATCTGCAGGAATAGTAACCGTACTACTACTACCCCCAGAGCGTCCCAGTCAGCTTCCATAGACTGCACAGTACTACACAGCTCAGTGTCCTCTGCAGGAATAGTAACCGCACTACTACTACCCCCAGAGCGTCCCAGTCAGCTTCCATAGACTGCACAGTACTACACAGCTCAGTGTCCTCTGCAGGAATAGTAACCGCACTACTACTACCCCCAGAGCGTCCCAGTCAGCTTCCATAGACTGCACAGTACTACACAGCTTGGTGTCATCTGCAGGAATAGTAACCGTACTACTACTACCCCCAGAGCGTCCCAGTCAGCTTCCATAGACTGCACAGTACTACACAGCTCAGTGTCATCTGCAGGAATAGTAACCGTACTACTACTACCCCCGGAGCGTCCCAGTCAGCTTCCATAGACTGCACAGTACTACACAGCACAGTGTCATCTGCAGGAATAGTAACCGTACTACTACTACCCCCAGAGCGTCCCAGTCAGCTTCCATAGACTGCACAGTACTACACAGCTTAGTGTCCTCTGCAGGAATAGTAACCGCACTACTACTACCCCCAGAGCGTCCCAGTCAGCTTCCATAGACTGCACAGTACTACACAGCTCAGTGTCCTCTGCAGGAATAGTAACCGCACTACTACTACCCCCAGAGCGTCCCAGTCAGCTTCCATAGACTGCACAGTACTACACAGCTCAGTGTCCTCTGCAGGAATAGTAACCGCACTACTACTACCCCCAGAGCGTCCTAGTCAGCTTCCATAGACTGCACAGTACTACACAGCTCAGTGTCCTCTGCAGGAATAGTAACCGCACTACTACTACCCCCAGAGCGTCCCAGTCAGCTTCCATAGACTGCACAGTACTACACAGCTTGGTGTCATCTGCAGGAATAGTAACCGTACTACTACTACCCCCAGAGCGTCCCAGTCAGCTTCCATAGACTGCACAGTACTACACAGCTTGGTGTCATCTGCAGGAATAGTAACCGTACTACTACTACCCCCAGAGCGTCCCAGTCAGCTTCCATAGACTGCACAGTACTACACAGCTTAGTGTCATCTGCAGAAATAGTAACCGCACTACTACTACTCCCAGAGCGTCCCAGTCACCATAGACTGCACAGTACTACACAGCTTGGTGTCATCTGCAGGAATAGTAACCGCACTACTACTACCCCCAGAGCGTCCCAGTCAGCTTCCATAGGCTGCACAGTACTACACAGCTTAGTGTCATCTGCAGGAATAGTAACCGCACTACTACTACCCCCAGAGCGTCCCAGTCAGCTTCCATAGACTGCACAGTACTACACAGCTTAGTGTCCTCTGCAGGAATAGTAACCGCACTACTACTACCCCCAGAGCGTCCCAGTCAGCTTCCATAGGCTGCACAGTACTACACAGCTTAGTGTCATCTGCAGGAATAGTAACCGCACTACTACTACCCCCAGAGCGTCCCAGTCAGCTTCCATAGACTGCACAGTACTACACAGCTTGGTGTCATCTGCAGGAATAGTAACCGTACTACTACTACCCCCAGAGCGTCCCAGTCAGCTTCCATAGACTGCACAGTACTACACAGCTTAGTGTCATCTGCAGGAATAGTAACCGTACTACTACTACCCCCAGAGCGTCCCAGTCAGCTTCCATAGACTGCACAGTACTACACAGCTTGGTGTCATCTGCAGGAATAGTAACCGCACTACTACTACCCCCAGAGCGTCCCAGTCAGCTTCCATAGACTGCACAGTACTACACAGCACAGTGTCATCTGCAGGAATAGTAACCGCACTACTACTACCCCCAGAGCGTCCCAGTCACCATAGACTGCACAGTACTACACAGCTTAGTGTCCTCTGCAGGAATAGTAACCGCACTACTACTACCCCCAGAGCGTCCCAGTCAGCTTCCATAGACTGCACAGTACTACACAGCTTGGTGTCATCTGCAGGAATAGTAACCGTACTACTACTACCCCCAGAGCGTCCCAGTCAGCTTCCATAGACTGCACAGTACTACACAGCTTGGTGTCATCTGCAGGAATAGTAACCGTACTACTACTACCCCCAGAGCGTCCCAGTCAGCTTCCATAGACTGCACAGTACTACACAGCTTAGTGTCATCTGCAGGAATAGTAACCGCACTACTACTACCCCCAGAGCGTCCCAGTCAGCTTCCATAGACTGCACAGTACTACACAGCTTGGTGTCACCTGCAGGAATAGTAACCGCACTACTACTACCCCCAGAGCGTCCCAATCAGCTTCCATAGACTGCACAGTACTAAACAGCTTAGTGTCATCTGCAGGAATAGTAACCGCACTACTACTACCCCCAGAGCGTCCCAGTCAGCTTCCATAGACTGCACAGTACTACACAGCTTGGTGTCATCTGCAGGAATAGTAACCGTACTACTACTACCCCCAGAGCGTCCCAGTCAGCTTCCATAGACTGCACAGTACTACACAGCTTGGTGTCATCTGCAGGAATAGTAACCGTACTACTACTACCCCCAGAGCGTCCCAGTCAGCTTCCATAGACTGCACAGTACTACACAGCTTAGTGTCATCTGCAGGAATAGTAACCGCACTACTACTACCCCCAGAGCGTCCCAGTCAGCTTCCATAGACTGCACAGTACTACACAGCTCAGTGTCCTCTGCAGGAATAGTAACCGCACTACTACTACCCCCAGAGCGTCCCAGTCACCATAGACTGCACAGTACTACACAGCTTGGTGTCATCTGCAGGAATAGTAACCGTACTACTACTACCCCCAGAGCGTCCCAGTCAGCTTCCATAGACTGCACAGTACTACACAGCTTAGTGTCATCTGCAGGAATAGTAACCGTACTACTACTACCCCCAGAGCGTCCCAGTCAGCTTCCATAGACTGCACAGTACTACACAGCTTGGTGTCATCTGCAGGAATAGTAACCGTACTACTACTACCCCCAGAGCGTCCCAGTCAGCTTCCATAGACTGCACAGTACTACACAGCTCAGTGTCCTCTGCAGGAATAGTAACCGTACTACTACTACCCCCAGAGCGTCCCAGTCAGCTTCCATAGACTGCACAGTACTACACAGCTCAGTGTCCTCTGCAGGAATAGTAACCGTACTACTACTACCCCCAGAGCGTCCCAGTCAGCTTCCATAGACTGCACAGTACTACACAGCTTGGTGTCATCTGCAGGAATAGTAACCGTACTACTACTACCCCCAGAGCGTCCCAGTCAGCTTCCATAGACTGCACAGTACTACACAGCACAGTGTCATCTGCAGGAATAGTAACCGCACTACTACTACCCCCAGAGCGTCCCAGTCAGCTTCCATAGACTGCACAGTACTACACAGCACAGTGTCATCTGCAGGAATAGTAACCGCACTACTACTACCCCCAGAGCGTCCCAGTCAGCTTCCATAGACTGCACAGTACTACACAGCTTAGTGTCATCTGCAGGAATAGTAACCGCACTACTACTACCCCCAGAGCGTCCCAGTCAGCTTCCATAGACTGCACAGTACTACACAGCTTGGTGTCATCTGCAGGAATAGTAACCGTACTACTACTACCCCCAGAGCGTCCCAGTCAGCTTCCATAGACTGCACAGTACTACACAGCTTGGTGTCATCTGCAGGAATAGTAACCGTACTACTACTACCCCCAGAGCGTCCCAGTCAGCTTCCATAGACTGCACAGTACTACACAGCTTAGTGTCCTCTGCAGGAATAGTAACCGTACTACTACTACCCCCAGAGCGTCCCAGTCAGCTTCCATAGGCTGCACAGTACTACACAGCTCAGTGTCCTCTGCAGGAATAGTAACCGCACTACTACTACCCCCAGAGCGTCCCAGTCAGCTTCCATAGACTGCACAGTACTACACAGCTTGGTGTCATCTGCAGGAATAGTAACCGTACTACTACTACCCCCAGAGCGTCCCAGTCAGCTTCCATAGACTGCACAGTACTACACAGCTTAGTGTCATCTGCAGGAATAGTAACCGCACTACTACTACCCCCAGAGCGTCCCAGTCACCATAGACTGCACAGTACTACACAGCTTGGTGTCATCTGCAGGAATAGTAACCGTACTACTACTACCCCCAGAGCGTCCCAGTCAGCTTCCATAGACTGCACAGTACTACACAGCTTGGTGTCATCTGCAGGAATAGTAACCGTACTACTACTACCCCCAGAGCGTCCCAGTCAGCTTCCATAGACTGCACAGTACTACACAGCTTGGTGTCATCTGCAGGAATAGTAACCGTACTACTACTACCCCCAGAGCGTCCCAGTCAGCTTCCATAGACTGCACAGTACTACACAGCTTAGTGTCATCTGCAGGAATAGTAACCGTACTACTACTACCCCCAGAGCGTCCCAGTCAGCTTCCATAGGCTGCACAGTACTACACAGCTCAGTGTCATCTGCAGGAATAGTAACCGTACTACTACTACCCCCAGAGCGTCCCAGTCAGCTTCCATAGACTGCACAGTACTACACAGCTTGGTGTCATCTGCAGGAATAGTAACCGCACTACTACTACCCCCAGAGCGTCCCAGTCAGCTTCCATAGACTGCACAGTACTACACAGCTCAGTGTCCTCTGCAGGAATAGTAACCGTACTACTACTACCCCCAGAGCGTCCCAGTCAGCTTCCATAGACTGCACAGTACTACACAGCTTAGTGTCATCTGCAGGAATAGTAACCGTACTACTACTACCCCCAGAGCGTCCCAGTCAGCTTCCATAGGCTGCACAGTACTACACAGCTCAGTGTCCTCTGCAGGAATAGTAACCATACTACTACTACCCCCAGAGCGTCCCAGTCAGCTTCCATAGACTGCACAGTACTACACAGCACAGTGTCATCTGCAGGAATAGTAACCGCACTACTACTACCCCCAGAGCGTCCCAGTCAGCTTCCATAGACTGCACAGTACTACACAGCACAGTGTCATCTGCAGGAATAGTAACCGCACTACTACTACCCCCAGAGCGTCCCAGTCAGCTTCCATAGACTGCACAGTACAACACAGCTCAGTGTCCTCTGCAGGAATAGTAACCGTACTACTACTACCCCCAGAGCGTCCCAGTCAGCTTCCATAGACTGCACAGTACTACACAGCTCAGTGTCCTCTGCAGGAATAGTAACCGCACTACTACTACCCCCAGAGCGTCCCAGTCAGCTTCCATAGACTGCACAGTACTACACAGCTTAGTGTCATCTGCAGGAATAGTAACCGCACTACTACTACCCCCAGAGCGTCCCAGTCAGCTTCCATAGACTGCACAGTACTACACAGCTTGGTGTCATCTGCAGGAATAGTAACCGTACTACTACTACCCCCAGAGCGTCCCAGTCAGCTTCCATAGACTGCACAGTACTACACAGCTTGGTGTCATCTGCAGGAATAGTAACCGTACTACTACTACCCCCAGAGCGTCCCAGTCAGCTTCCATAGACTGCACAGTACTACACAGCTTAGTGTCCTCTGCAGGAATAGTAACCGTACTACTACTACCCCCAGAGCGTCCCAGTCAGCTTCCATAGACTGCACAGTACTACACAGCTCAGTGTCCTCTGCAGGAATAGTAACCGCACTACTACTACCCCCAGAGCGTCCCAGTCAGCTTCCATAGACTGCACAGTACTACACAGCTTGGTGTCATCTGCAGGAATAGTAACCGTACTACTACTACCCCCAGAGCGTCCCAGTCAGCTTCCATAGACTGCACAGTACTACACAGCTTAGTGTCATCTGCAGGAATAGTAACCGCACTACTACTACCCCCAGAGCGTCCCAGTCACCATAGACTGCACAGTACTACACAGCTTGGTGTCATCTGCAGGAATAGTAACCGTACTACTACTACCCCCAGAGCGTCCCAGTCAGCTTCCATAGACTGCACAGTACTACACAGCTTGGTGTCATCTGCAGGAATAGTAACCGTACTACTACTACCCCCAGAGCGTCCCAGTCAGCTTCCATAGACTGCACAGTACTACACAGCTCAGTGTCATCTGCAGGAATAGTAACCGTACTACTACTACCCCCAGAGCCTCCCAGTCAGCTTCCATAGACTGCACAGTACTACACAGCTTAGTGTCCTCTGCAGGAATAGTAACCGTACTACTACTACCCCCAGAGCGTCCCAGTCAGCTTCCATAGACTGCACAGTACTACACAGCTTAGTGTCCTCTGCAGGAATAGTAACCGTACTACTACTACCCCCAGAGCGTCCCAGTCAGCTTCCATAGACTGCACAGTACTACACAGCTTGGTGTCATCTGCAGGAATAGTAACCGTACTACTACTACCCCCAGAGCGTCCCAGTCAGCTTCCATAGACTGCACAGTACTACACAGCTCAGTGTCCTCTGCAGGAATAGTAACCGTACTACTACTACCCCCAGAGCGTCCCAGTCAGCTTCCATAGGCTGCACAGTACTACACAGCTCAGTGTCATCTGCAGGAATAGTAACCGCACTACTACTACCCCCAGAGCGTCCCAGTCAGCTTCCATAGACTGCACAGTACTACACAGCTTAGTGTCATCTGCAGGAATAGTAACCACACTACTACTACTACCCCCAGAGCGTCCCAGTCAGCTTCCATAGACTGCACAGTACTACACAGCTTGGTGTCATCTGCAGGAATAGTAACCGTACTACTACTACCCCCAGAGCGTCCCAGTCAGCTTCCATAGACTGCACAGTACTACACAGCTCAGTGTCCTCTGCAGGAATAGTAACGGCACTACTACTACCCCCAGAGCGTCCCAGTCAGCTTCCATAGACTGCACAGTACTACACAGCTTGGTGTCATCTGCAGGAATAGTAACCGCACTACTACTACCCCCAGAGCGTCCCAGTCAGCTTCCATAGACTGCACAGTACTACACAGCTTGGTGTCCTCTGCAGGAATAGTAACCGTACTACTACTACCCCCAGAGCGTCCCAGTCAGCTTCCATAGACTGCACAGTACTACACAGCTTGGTGTCATCTGCAGGAATAGTAACCGTACTACTACTACCCCCAGAGCGTCCCAGTCAGCTTCCATAGACTGCACAGTACTACACAGCTTAGTGTCATCTGCAGGAATAGTAACCGCGCTACTACTACCCCCAGAGCGTCCCAGTCAGCTTCCATAGACTGCACAGTACTACACAGCTTAGTGTCATCTGCAGGAATAGTAACCGTACTACTACTACCCCCAGAGCGTCCCAGTCAGCTTCCATAGACTGCACAGTACTACACAGCTCAGTGTCCTCTGCAGGAATAGTAACCGCGCTACTACTACCCCCAGAGCGTCCCAGTCAGCTTCCATAGACTGCACAGTACTACACAGCTTGGTGTCATCTGCAGGAATAGTAACCGTGCTACTACTACCCCCAGAGCGTCCCAGTCAGCGTCCATAGACTGCACAGTACTACACAGCTTGGTGTCATCTGCAGGAATAGTAACCGCGCTACTACTACCCCCAGAGCGTCCCAGTCAGCTTCCATAGACTGCACAGTACTACACAGCTCAGTGTCCTCTGCAGGAATAGTAACCGCACTACTACTACCCCCAGAGCGTCCCAGTCAGCTTCCATAGACTGCACAGTACTACACAGCACAGTGTCATCTGCAGGAATAGTAACCGTACTACTACTACCCCCAGAGCGTCCCAGTCAGCTTCCATAGGCTGCACAGTACTACACAGCTTGGTGTCATCTGCAGGAATAGTAACCGCACTACTACTACCCCCAGAGCGTCCCAGTCAGCTTCCATAGACTGCACAGTACTACACAGCTCAGTGTCCTCTGCAGGAATAGTAACCGTACTACTACTACCCCCAGAGCGTCCCAGTCAGCTTCCATAGACTGCACAGTACTACACAGCTTAGTGTCATCTGCAGGAATAGTAACCGCACTACTACTACCCCCAGAGCGTCCCAGTCAGCTTCCATAGACTGCACAGTACTACACAGCTCAGTGTCCTCTGCAGGAATAGTAACCGCACTACTACTACCCCCAGAGCGTCCCAGTCAGCTTCCATAGGCTGCACAGTACTACACAGCTCAGTGTCATCTGCAGGAATAGTAACCGTACTACTACTACCCCCAGAGCGTCCCAGTCAGCTTCCATAGACTGCACAGTACTACACAGCTTAGTGTCATCTGCAGGAATAGTAACCGCACTACTACTACCCCCAGAGCGTCCCAGTCAGCTTCCATAGACTGCACAGTACTACACAGCTCCGTGTCCTCTGCAGGAATAGTAACCGTACTACTACTACCCCCAGAGCGTCCCAGTCAGCTTCCATAGACTGCACAGTACTACACAGCTCAGTGTCCTCTGCAGGAATAGTAACCGCACTACTACTACCCCCAGAGCGTCCCAGTCAGCTTCCATAGACTGCACAGTACTACACAGCTTGGTGTCACCTGCAGGAATAGTAACCGTACTACTACTACCCCCAGAGCGTCCCAGTCAGCTTCCATAGGCTGCACAGTACTACACAGCTTGGTGTCATCTGCAGGAATAGTAACCGCACTACTACTACCCCCAGAGCGTCCCAGTCAGCTTCCATAGACTGCACAGTACTACACAGCTTGGTGTCATCTGCAGGAATAGTAACCGTACTACTACTACCCCCAGAGCGTCCCAGTCAGCTTCCATAGACTGCACAGTACTACACAGCTTAGTGTCATCTGCAGGAATAGTAACCGTACTACTACTACCCCCAGAGCGTCCCAGTCAGCTTCCATAGGCTGCACAGTACTACACAGCTCAGTGTCCTCTGCAGGAATAGTAACCGTACTACTACTACCCCCAGAGCGTCCCAGTCAGCTTCCATAGACAGCACAGTACTACACAGCTTAGTGTCCTCTGCAGGAATAGTAACCACACTACTACTACCCCCAGAGCGTCCCAGTCAGCTTCCATAGGCTGCACAGTACTACACAGCTCAGTGTCCTCTGCAGGAATAGTAACCGCACTACTACTACCCCCAGAGCGTCCCAGTCAGCTTCCATAGGCTGCACAGTACTACACAGCTCAGTGTCATCTGCAGGAATAGTAACCGCACTACTACTACCCCCAGAGCGTCCCAGTCAGCTTCCATAGGCTGCACAGTACTACACAGCACAGTGTCATCTGCAGGAATAGTAACCGCACTACTACTACCCCCAGAGCGTCCCAGTCAGCTTCCATAGGCTGCACAGTACTACACAGCTCAGTGTCCTCTGCAGGAATAGTAACCGCACTACTACTACCCCCAGAGCGTCCCAGTCAGCTTCCATAGACTGCACAGTACTACACAGCTCAGTGTCCTCTGCAGGAATAGTAACCGCACTACTACTACCCCCAGAGCGTCCCAGTCAGCTTCCATAGACTGCACAGTACTACACAGCTTGGTGTCCTCTGCAGGAATAGTAACCGCACTACTACTACCCCCAGAGCGTCCCAGTCAGCTTCCATAGGCTGCACAGTACTACACAGCTCAGTGTTCTCTGCAGGAATAGTAACCGCACTACTACTACCCCCAGAGCGTCCCAGTCAGCTTCCATAGACTGCACAGTACTACACAGCTCAGTGTCATCTGCAGGAATAGTAACCGTACTACTACTACCCCCAGAGCGTCCCAGTCAGCTTCCATAGAGTGCACAGTACTACACAGCTTAGTGTCATCTGCAGGAATAGTAACCGTACTACTACTACCCCCAGAGCGTCCCAGTCAGCTTCCATAGACTGCACAGTACTACACAGCTCAGTGTCCTCTGCAGGAATAATAACCGTACTACTACTACCCCCAGAGCGTCCCAGTCAGCTTCCATAGACTGCACAGTACTACACAGCTCAGTGTCCTCTGCAGGAATAGTAACCATACTACTACTACCCCCAGAGCGTCCCAGTCAGCTTCCATAGACTGCACAGTACTACACAGCTCAGTGTCCTCTGCAGGAATAGTAACCGTACTACTACTACCCCCAGAGCGTCCCAGTCAGCTTCCATAGGCTGCACAGTACTACACAGCTCAGTGTCATCTGCAGGAATAGTAACCGTACTACTACTACCCCCAGAGCGTCCCAGTCAGCTTCCATAGACTGCACAGTACTACACAGCTTGGTGTCATCTGCAGGAATAGTAACCGCACTACTACTACCCCCAGAGCGTCCCAGTCAGCTTCCATAGACTGCACAGTACTACACAGCTCAGTGTCCTCTGCAGGAATAGTAACCGTACTACTACTACCCCCAGAGCGTCCCAGTCAGCTTCCATAGACTGCACAGTACTACACAGCTCAGTGTCCTCTGCAGGAATAGTAACCGTACTACTACTACCCCCAGAGCGTCCCAGTCAGCTTCCATAGACTGCACAGTACTACACAGCTCAGTGTCCTCTGCAGGAATAGTAACCATACTACTACTACCCCCAGAGCGTCCCAGTCAGCTTCCATAGACTGCACAGTACTACACAGCTCAGTGTCCTCTGCAGGAATAGTAACCGTACTACTACTACCCCCAGAGCGTCCCAGTCAGCTTCCATAGACTGCACAGTACTACACAGCTCAGTGTCCTCTGCAGGAATAGTAACCGTACTACTACTACCCCCAGAGCGTCCCAGTCAGCTTCCATAGACTGCACAGTACTACACAGCTCAGTGTCCTCTGCAGGAATAGTAACCATACTACTACTACCCCCAGAGCGTCCCAGTCAGCTTCCATAGACTGCACAGTACTACACAGCTTAGTGTCATCTGCAGGAATAGTAACCGTACTACTACTACCCCCAGAGCGTCCCAGTCAGCTTCCATAGGCTGCACAGTACTACACAGCTCAGTGTCATCTGCAGGAATAGTAACCGTACTACTACTACCCCCAGAGCGTCCCAGTCAGCTTCCATAGACTGCACAGTACTACACAGCTCAGTGTCCTCTGCAGGAATAGTAACCGTACTACTACTACCCCCAGAGCGTCCCAGTCAGCTTCCATAGACTGCACAGTACTACACAGCTCAGTGTCCTCTGCAGGAATAGTAACCGTACTACTACTACCCCCAGAGCGTCCCAGTCAGCTTCCATAGGCTGCACAGTACTACACAGCTCAGTGTCCTCTGCAGGAATAGTAACCGTACTACTACTACCCCCAGGGGGGGACTGGGAACTTGTAGCCCTGGAAAAACATCTAAAAGTGGCCCCATGTTGTAGCCAAGTCCAAATTGACAGAAGGTGGGACAACACAAGCCACAAGTAGGCAGGGACAACAGAAGTAGGTGGGGGCAGCAAAATACCGCCCCAGCAGAACCAATACCATCGTGCAGCAAAAAGCACTGCCCCATACTGAGGACGGCGATACGGTAGAGCTCAGGGGGGCACCGGGCTGTTAGTACTGAATGCTTTAAATCCTCAGGGAGTACTCCTTTTTAGGGTAGGGCCATATGCACCTTCAGACATCGCCCTCCTTCTCACTGAGCCCCTCTGAGTCATCAAAGAGGTCGCACCAATAGTGCCGTCAACAAGGGGCAAATCGGAAAAGATTTATTATACTCGCAGACGGGAACAAGTATAAAACATACGGTAAACACTGGACAACCCTCGTGTTCCTGCGCTTTGTGACGAAGCGTGAGCGAAACCCAGGTCGAGCAGGAACACGATACGATACGCTTTATACTTGTTCCCGTCTGGGAGTATAATAAATCTTTTACGATTTGCCCCTTGTTGACGGCACTATTGGGGCGACCTCTTTGCTGACTCAGAGAGGCTCAGTGAGAAGGAGGGCGATGTCTGAAGGTGCATATGGCCCTACCCTAAAAAGGAGTACTCCCTGAGGATTTACAGCAGCGCGGTCCGATAGACCCCGAGACTGACTCTGTGACTTGTACCCACTTCACTTCAGGACCTGCAGCGCAAAAGTCACCAATTGATTAATTCATTACAGTGACCGTAAGGAGGGCGGCCTCCTGGGCATCAGCCCACCAGGAAATGGCCAGTCCGCCCCCGACGACCCCCATTCTCTATATCATTAATACATAATAGGGGACCCAGCACTGAACCTTGGGGACCACCTCGCCGCCTATAATGGGGGGCCTAATCAGGGCTGCTCAGCCTTATAGGCCACTAGACTTGAAGCCTATGAGACAGTGAATTGGCACAAAAGGTTGCAATGACATCACTGTAACCTGCCGTACTAGTGGTGATGTCATCGGGACCTGTGCCGGGAGCGGCAACACAGGCTAGAGCGCAGGTTGCGGCCTGCATCGCAGATGGCGGCAGGGGAACAGTAGTGAGGCTAGAGCGGTTTGGTTTTTGGTTAGGGTTAGTGGTAATTAATTTTTTTTTACACTTGATCACCACTACTGGGAGCCGCAAGCAGGGGGGAGCATTATATATATAAAGCACTACATACCACGGCACCAAGGGGGGAGCATTATATATATAAAGCACTACATACCACGGCACCAAGGGGGGAGCATTATATATATAAAGCACTACAGACCACGGCACCAAGGGGGGAGCATTATATATATAAAGCACTACATACCACGGCACCAAGGGGGGAGCATTATATATATAAAGCACTACAGACCACGGCACCAAGGGGGGAGCATTATATATATAAAGCACTACATACCACGGCACCAATGGGGGAGCATTATATATATAAAGCACTACATACCACGGCACCAAGGGGGGAGCATTATATATATAAAGCACTACATACCACGGCACCAAGGGGGGAGCATTATATATATAAAGCACTACAGACCACGGCACCAAGGGGGGAGCATTATATATATAAAGCACTACATACCACGGCACCAATGGGGGAGCATTATATATATAAAGCACTACATACCACGGCACCAAGGGGGGAGCATTATATATATAAAGCACTACATACCACGGCACCAAGGGGGGAGCATTATATATATAAAGCACTACAGACCACGGCACCAAGGGGGGAGCATTATATATATAAAGCACTACAGACCACGGCACCAAGGGGGGAGCATTATATATATAAAGCACTACAGACCACGGCACCAAGGGGGGAGCATTATATATATAAAGCACTACAGACCACGGCACCAAGGGGGGAGCATTATATATATAAAGCACTACATACCACGGCACCAAGGGGGGAGCATTATATATATAAAGCACTACATACCACGGCACCAAGGGGGGAGCATTATATATATAAAGCACTACAGACCACGGCACCAAGGGGGGAGCATTATATATATAAAGCACTACATACCACGGCACCAAGGGGGGAGCATTATATATATAAAGCACTACATACCACGGCACCAAGGGGGGAGCATTATATATATAAAGCACTACAGACCACGGCACCAAGGGGGGAGCATTATATATATAAAGCACTACAGACCACGGCACCAAGGGGGGAGCATTATATATATAAAGCACTACATACCACGGCACCAAGGGGGGAGCATTATATATATAAAGCACTACAGACCACGGCACCAAGGGGGGAGCATTATATATATAAAGCACTACAGACCACGGCACCAAGGGGGGGCATTATATATATAAAGCACTACATACCACGGCACCAAGAGGGGAGCATTATATATATAAAGCACTACAGACCACGGCACCAAGGGGGGAGCATTATATATATAAAGCACTACAGACCACGGCACCAAGGGGGGAGCATTATATATATAAAGCACTACAGACCACGGCACCAAGGGGGAGCATTATATATATAAAGCACTACAGACCACGGCACCAAGGGGGGAGCATTATATATATATAAAGCCCTACAGACCACGGCACCAACGGGGGAGCATTATATATATAAAGCACTACAGACCGAGGCACCAAGGGGGGAGCATTATATATATATAAAGCACTACATACCACGGCACCAAGGGGGGAGCATTATATATATAAAGCACTACAGACCACGGCACCAAGGGGGGGCATTATATATATAAAGCACTACATACCACGGCACCAAGGGGGGAGCATTATATATATAAAGCACTACAGACCGAGGCACCAAGGGGGGAGCATTATATATATATAAAGCACTACAGACCACGGCACCAAGGGGGGAGCATTATATATATAAAGCACTACAGACCACGGCACCAAGGGGGGGCATTATATATATAAAGCACTACATACCACGGCACCAAGGGGGGAGCATTATATATATAAAGCACTACAGACCACGGCACCAAGGGGGGAGCATTATATATATAAAGCACTACATACCACGGCACCAAGGGGGGAGCATTATATATATAAAGCACTACATACCACGGCACCAAGGGGGGAGCATTATATATATAAAGCACTACATACCACGGCACCAAGGGGGGGGGGGCATTATATATATAAAGCACTACATACCACGGCACCAAGGGGGGAGCATTATATATATAAAGCACTACATACCACGGCACCAAGGGGGGAGCATTATATATATATAAAGCACTACATACCACGGCACCAAGGGGGGAGCATTATATATATAAAGCACTACATACAACGGCACCAAGGGGGGAGCATTATATATATAAAGCACTACATACCACGGCACCAAGGGGGGAGCATTATATATATAAAGCACTACATACAACGGCACCAAGGGGGGAGCATTATATATATAAAGCACTACAGACCACGGCACCAAGGGGGGAGCATTATATATATAAAGCACTACATACCACGGCACCAAGGGGGGAGCATTATATATATAAAGCACTACATACCACGGCACCAAGGGGGGGGGGCATTATATATATAAAGCACTACATACCACGGCACCAAGGGGGGGGGGGCATTATATATATAAAGCACTACATACCACGGCACCAAGGGGGGAGCATTATATATATATAAAGCACTACATACCACGGCACCAAGGGGGGAGCATTATATATATAAAGCACTACATACAACGGCACCAAGGGGGGAGCATTATATATATAAAGCACTACAGACCACGGCACCAAGGGGGGAGCATTATATATATATATAAAGCACTACATACCACGGCACCAAGGGGGGAGCATTATATATATAAAGCACTACATACCACGGCACCAAGGGGGAGCATTATATATATAAAGCACTACAGACCACGGCATCAAGGGGGGAGCATTATATATATAAAGCACTACAGACCACGGCACCAAGGGGGGAGCATTATATATATAAAGCACTACATACCACGGCACCAAGGGGGGAGCATTATATATATAAAGCACTACAGACCACAGCACCAAGGGGGGAGCATTATATATATAAAGCACTACAGACCACGGCACCAAGGGGGGAGCATTATATATATAAAGCACTACATACCACGGCACCAAGGGGGGAGCATTATATATATAAAGCACTACATACCACGGCACCAAGGGGGGAGCATTATATATATAAAGCACTACAGACCACAGCACCAAGGGGGGAGCATTATATATATAAAGCACTACAGACCACGGCACCAAGGGGGGAGCATTATATATATAAAGCACTACAGACCACGGCACCAAGGGGGGAGCATTATATATATAAAGCACTACATACCACGGCACCAAGGGGGTAGCATTATATATATAAAGCACTACATACCACGGCACCAAGGGGGGAGCATTATATATATAAAGCACTACATACCACGGCACCAAGGGGGGAGCATTATATATATAAAGCACTACATACCACGGCACCAAGGGGGGAGCATTATATATATAAAGCACTACAGACCACGGCACCAAGGGGGGGGCATTATATATATAAAGCACTACAGACCACGGCACCCAGGGGGAGCATTATATATATAAAGCACTACAGACCACGGCACCAAGGGGGGAGCATTATATATACAGGGAGTGCAGAATTATTAGGCAAGTTGTATTTTTGAGGATTAATTTTATTATTGAACAACAACCATGTTCTCAATGAACCCAAAAAACTCATTAATATCAAAGCTGAATATTTTTGGAAGTAGTTTTTAGTTTGTTTTTAGTTTTAGCTATTTTAGGGGGATATCTGTGTGTGCAGGTGACTATTACTGTGCATAATTATTAGGCAACTTAACAAAAAACAAATATATACCCATTTCAATTATTTATTTTTACCAGTGAAACCAATATAACATCTCAACCTTCACAAATATACATTTCTGACATTCAAAAACAAAACAAAAACAAATCAGTGACCAATATAGCCACCTTTCTTTGCAAGGACACTCAAAAGCCTGCCATCCATGGATTCTGTCAGTGTTTTGATCTGTTCACCATCAACATTGCGTGCAGCAGCAACCACAGCCTCCCAGACACTGTTCAGAGAGGTGTACTGTTTTCCCTCCTTGTAAATCTCACATTTCATGATGGACCACAGGTTCTCAATGGGGTTCAGATCAGGTGAACAAGGAGGCCATGTCATTAGATTTTCTTCTTTTATACCCTTTCTTGCCAGCCACGCTGTGGAGTACTTGGACGCGTGTGATGGAGCATTGTCCTGCATGAAAATCATGTTTTTCTTGAAGGATGCAGACTTCTTCCTGTACCACTGCTTGAAGAAGGTGTCTTCCAGAAACTGGCAGTAGGACTGGGAGTTGAGCTTGACTCCATCCTCAACCCGAAAAGGCCCCACAAGCTCATCTTTGATGATACCAGCCCAGTACTCCACCTCCACCTTGCTGGCGTCTGAGTCGGACTGGAGCTCTCTGCCCTTTACCAATCCAGCCACGGGCCCATCCATCTGGCCCATCAAGACTCACTCTCATTTCATCAGTCCATAAAACCTTAGAAAAATCAGTCTTGAGATATTTCTTGGCCCAGTCTTGACGTTTCAGCTTGTGTGTCTTGTTCAGTGGTGGTCGTCTTTCAGCCTTTCTTACCTTGGCCATGTCTCTGAGTATTGCACACCTTGTGCTTTTGGGCACTCCAGTGATGTTGCAGCTCTGAAATATGGCCAAACTGGTGGCAAGTGGCATCTTGGCAGCTGCACGCTTGACTTTTCACAGTTCATGGGCAGTTATTTTGCGCCTTGGTTTTTCCACACGCTTCTTGCGACCCTGTTGACTATTTTGAATGAAACGCTTGATTGTTCGATGATCACGCTTCAGAAGCTTTGCAATTTTAAGAGTGCTGCATCCCTCTGCAAGATATCTCACTATTTTTGACTTTTCTGAGCCTGTCAAGTCCTTCTTTTGACCCATTTTGCCAAAGGAAAGGAAGTTGCCTAATAATTATGCACACCTGATATAGGGTGTTGATGTCATTAGACCACACCCCTTCTCATTACAGAGATGCACATCACCTAATATGCTTAATTGGTAGTAGGCTTTCGAGCCTATACAGCTTGGAGTAAGACAACATGCATAAAGAGGATGATGTGGTCACAATACTCATTTGCCTAATAATTCTGCACGCAGTGTATATACTGGCACGATGGGAGTTTGGGGGATGGAGGGACATATTATACTGGAACTATGGGAGGGGAGCATAATTAGGGTTAGGGGGCATTATAATACAGGGGACACTCCAGGGGAGTTATAACTGCAGGGGGAACTGCAGGAAGGGCTTTATAAATACTGATGCACCATGATTATATTATTACTACTGAGGAAACTGTAGGGGCATCTTAAGGAGTATTATCACTATTGGTGGCACTATTACTAATGAGGGTAGTCTGGGAGCACTATTACTATGGGTGGGGGGGGGGGCTATCTGGATTGCACTGTTATTTCTGACAGTTTAGTATTTGTGGGCACAGTATTGGGAGGAGCAGCAGGATGACAGTAGCCTGTATAAAGTCGAGGGCTGATCTGGAGTCTGTAAATATTTGGTGAATGATTTGAGAAATCTGTAACAGTCCCCCATGTGTCACATAGTAATACTGGTTCCTTCTTATGTGGCAGAGGGGGCTGCACACCCCTGACCAAAAACACCTGCCTGTGATGGTCTGGACCACATGGAGAAGAAAAGTAAAGTGGACAACTGAAATCCATGAAGACATCAACTATAAGTCACTGGAGCTGCCCCTGACGGCTTCTTTTCAAATGTGTTTTATACTCGTTATTAGTAAGTAAGGTCATGGGGGGGGGGGTAGTGCAATATGCCTGCTCCGCCTAGGGCACCAAAATACCTCACCCCGGCCCTGGGCACCCAGATTACCATTCAGAATAGCAATCATTGACCAGAACACCCGATTCTCAATCCAATTACAAACTATACTTTCTAATCCTATAGACATTATTTCACTCAATAAACGTCTATGTGGGACAGTATCAAATCTACATATCCACAGCCGCCCCTCAGTCCAGACTACTACTTACCTCACTACATCCACAGCCGCCCCTCAGTCCAGACTACTACTTACCTCACTACATCCACAGCCGCCCCTCAGTCCAGACTACTACTTACCTCACTACATCCACAGCCGCCCCTCAGTCCAGACTACTACTTACCTCACTATATCCACAGCTGCCCCTTAGTCCAGACTACTACTTACCTCACTACATCCACAGCCGCCCCTCAGTCCAGACTACTACTTACCTCACTACATCCACAGCCGCCCCTCAGTCCAGACTACTACTTACCTCACTACATCCACAGCCGCTCCTCTGTCCAGACTTCTACTCACCTCATTATATCCACAGCCGCCCCTCAGTCCAGACTTCTACTCACCTCACTACATCCACAGCCGCCCCTCAGTCCAGACTTCTACTCACCTCACTACATCCACAGCCGCCCCTCAGTCCAGACTACTACTTACCTCACTACATCCACAGCCGCCCCTCAGTCCAGACTTCTACTTACCTCACTATATCCACAGCCGCCCCTCAGTCCAGACTTCTACTCACCTCACTACATCCACAGCCGCCCCTCTGTCCAGACTACTACTTACCTCACTACATCCACAGCCGCCCCTCAGTCCAGACTTCTACTTACCTCACTATATCCACAGCCGCCCCTCAGTCCAGACTACTACTTACCTCACTACATCCACAGCCGCCCCTCTGTCCAGACTACTACTTACCTCACTATATCCACAGCCGCCCCTCAGTCCAGACTACTACTCACCTCACTACATCCACAGCCGCCCCTCTGTCCAGACTACTACTTACCTCACTACATCCACAGCCGCCCCTCAGTCCAGACTACTACTTACCTCACTACATCCACAGCTACCCCTCTGTCCAGACTACTACTTACCTCACTACATCCACAGCCGCCCCTCAGTCCAGACTACTACTTACCTCACTACATCCACAGCCGCCCCTCTGTCCAGACTACTACTTACCTCACTATATCCACAGCTGCCCCTTAGTCCAGACTACTACTTACCTCACTACATCCACAGCCGCCCCTCAGTCCAGACTACTACTTACCTCACTACATCCACAGCCGCCCCTCAGTCCAGACTACTACTTACCTCACTATATCCACAGCCGCCCCTCTGTCCAGACTTCTACTTACCTCACTACATCCACAGCCGCCCCTCTGTCCAGACTACTACTTACCTCACTACATCCACAGCCGCCCCTCAGTCCAGACTTCTACTTACCTCACTATATCCACAGCCGCCCCTCAGTCCAGACTACTACTTACCTCACTACATCCACAGCCGCCCCTCTGTCCAGACTACTACTTACCTCACTATATCCACAGCCGCCCCTCAGTCCAGACTACTACTCACCTCACTACATCCACAGCCGCCCCTCTGTCCAGACTACTACTTACCTCACTACATCCACAGCCGCCCCTCAGTCCAGACTACTACTTACCTCACTACATCCACAGCTACCCCTCTGTCCAGACTACTACTTACCTCACTACATCCACAGCCGCCCCTCAGTCCAGACTACTACTTACCTCACTACATCCACAGCCGCCCCTCTGTCCAGACTACTACTTACCTCACTATATCCACAGCTGCCCCTTAGTCCAGACTACTACTTACCTCACTACATCCACAGCCGCCCCTCAGTCCAGACTACTACTTACCTCACTACATCCACAGCCGCCCCTCAGTCCAGACTACTACTTACCTCACTATATCCACAGCCGCCCCTCTGTCCAGACTTCTACTTACCTCACTACATCCACAGCCGCCCCTCTGTCCAGACTACTACTTACCTCACTATATCCACAGCCGCCCCTCAGTCCAGACTTCTACTTACCTCACTATATCCACAGCCGCCCCTCAGTCCAGACTACTACTTACCTCACTACATCCACAGCCGCCCCTCAGTCCAGACTTCTACTTACCTCACTACATCCACAGCCGCCCCTCAGTCCAGACTACTACTTACCTCACTACATCCACAGCCGCCCCTCAGTCCAGACTTCTACTTACCTCACTACATCCACAGCCGCCCCTCAGTCCAGACTACTACTTACCTCACTACATCCACAGCCGCCCCTCAGTCCAGACTTCTACTTACCTCACTACATCCACAGCCGCCCCTCAGTCCAGACTACTACTTACCTCACTACATCCACAGCCGCCCCTCAGTCCAGACTTCTACTTACCTCACTATATCCACAGCCGCCCCTCAGTCCAGACTTCTACTTACCTCACTACATCCACAGCCGCCCCTCAGTCCAGACTACTACTTACCTCACTACATCCACAGCCGCCCCTCAGTCCAGACTTCTACTTACCTCACTACATCCACAGCCGCCCCTCAGTCCAGACTTCTACTTACCTCACTATATCCACAGCCGCCCCTCAGTCCAGACTTCTACTTACCTCACTACATCCACAGCCGCCCCTCTGTCCAGACTTCTACTTACCTCACTATATCCACAGCCGCCCCTCAGTCAAGACTTCTACTTACCTCACTTCATCCACAGCCGCCCCTCAGTCCAAACTTCTACTTACCTCACTACATCCACAGCCGCCCCTCAGTCCAGACTTCTACTGACCTCACTATATCCACAGCTACCCCTCTGTCCAGACTACTACTTACCTCACTATATCCACAGCCGTCCCTCAGTCCAGACTTCTACTTACCTCACTATATCCACAGCCGCCCCTCTGTCCAGACTTCTACTTACCTCACTACATCCACAGCCGCCCCTCTGTCCAGGCTTCTACTCACCTCACTACATCCACAGCTGCCCCTCTGTCCAGACTTCTACTTACCTCCTCATAAAAACAAATCAGGTTAGTCTGACAACTTCTGTCCTTTGATAAACCCATGTTGGTCATCACCTTAAGAGTCCTTCAAACATTTTTCCCACAACAGAAGTTAAACTAACTGGTCTATAATTACCTGTGAAGGACCTTGATACTTTTTGAATACGGGCACCACGTTTGCCTTGCGTGAATTACTTGGCACTGTACCAGTACCTAGAGAATCTTAAAAAAATTATAAAAGGGGCACAGCAATGACTGAACTGAGCTCTTTAAGCACTCTTGGGTGTAATCCATCTGGACCCGGAGCCTTGTTCACATTTACCCTATTTGACCTCTCCTGACACGCCTGTTTTAAAAACTACTAGCATTCCACATGTAATAATTCTGGAGCTTCTGTTCTTATGACTCTGTGTTCTGCCATTTCTGTATTACTCCTGCTAAAAGTTTACAAAGAAATTGCCAGTAGTCTACAATAAAGGTACTGCTGGCTGTGACCAGTAGTGGGCGTGTCTGACTCTGTCCAACCAGTGTTCCTGGTGTCAGATAGTGCAGGGACACCACCCCAAATGGCAACACTCATCTGTACCTTTACTGCAAGCTGCTGGGAAGTCATTCTTAAACTTCTAGTAGAAATAACAGAGGAACGGCACAATATAGAGCATAAGAATAGATTCTCCAAAACTGTTATTACGCGGGGAATGCAAATAGGTACTAAAACAGACCCGTCAGGAGGGGGGGGGGGGGGGGGGGGGAGCATTAAAGTGGCCTGAACCATATCTACAATTAGCTGATTGGGGATATTACTAGATGTACTAACAGTCCTAGCACCGGCGCCATCTGCTCCTCAGCCCTGGTACCGCCGCCATCTGCTCCTCAGCCCTGGTACCGCCGCCATCTGCTCCTCAGCCCTGGTACCGCCGCCATCTGCTCCTCAGCCCTGGTACCGCCACCATCTGCTCCTCAGCCCTGGTACCGCCACCATCTGCTCCTCAGCCCTGGTACCGCCGCCATCTGCTCCTCAGCCCTGGTACCGCCATCTGCTCCTCAGCCCTGGTACCGCCGCCATCTGCTCCTCAGCCCTAGCATCGCCGCCATCTGCTCCTCAGCCCTGGCACCGCCGCCATCAATGTGTATACGGCATAAGATGGATGTTGGAGGCTCAAAATGAAAAGGAGGGCACCCAAAATACCACAAATAACCGTCAAGTTGTGACCCACTAACACGGCGCCATTCTAGAGTCAAAATAAATAAGTGCTGATGATATAGCACAAGGAGGAAATAGTAATATTAAAATGCTATACAAGCATTAAATACTTCTGAACGAGAGCATCCTACGAAAAACATAAAAGATAAGTAGAACTCACTTCACCAGGGGGATGTCTGTCGGATAAAGCTCAAGACACCTTCAGACAGAGCCCCCCTGGCCGAGTTCGCTTCTAGAATGGTAGAAATTATTGCAGCCGGGTATCCAGCGTCCGGTCAATTTTCCTTTATTTAAAACTCACAGCACTCAATGCAGATATCAGCTCCTCAGCCCTAGCATCACCGCCATCAGCTCCTCAGCCCTGGCATCGCCATCATCAGCTCCTCAGCCCTGGCATCGCCGACATCAGCTCCTCAGCCCCGACATCGCCGCCATCAGCTCCTCAGCCCCGGCATCGCCGCCATCAGCTCCTCAGCCCTAGCATCACCATCAGCTCCTCAGCCCTAGCATCGCCACCATCAGCTCCTCAGCCCTAGCATCGCCACCATCAGCTCCTCAGCCCTAGCATCACCGCCATAAGCTCCTCAGCCCTAGCATCGCCACCATCAGCTCCTCAGCCCTGGCATCGCCGCCATCAGCTCCTCAGCCCTGGCATTGGTGATATCAGCTCCTCAGCCCTGGCATCGCTAACATCAGCTCCTCAGCCCTGGCATCGCCGCCATCAGCTCCTCAGCCCTGGCATTGGTGATATCAGCTCCTCAGCCCTGGCATCGCTAACATCAGCTCCTCAGCCCTGGCATCGCTGACATCAGCTCCTCAGCCCTGGCATCGCTGACATCAGCTCCTCAGCCCTGGCATCGCTGACATCAGCTCCTCAGCCCTGGCATCGCTGACATCAGCTCCTCAGCCCTGGCATCGCTGACATCAGCTCCTCAGCCCTGGCATCGCTGACATCAGCTCCTCAGCCCTGGCATCGCTGACATCAGCTCCTCAGCCCTGGCATCGCTGACATCAGCTCCTCAGCCCTGGCATCGCTGACATCAGCTCCTCAGCCCTGGCATCGCTGACATCAGCTCCTCAGCCCTGGCATCGCTGACATCAGCTCCTCAGCCCTGGCATCGCTGACATCAGCTCCTCAGCCCTGGCATCGCTGACATCAGCTCCTCAGCCCTGGCATCGCTGACATCAGCTCCTCAGCCCTGGCATCGCTGACATCAGCTCCTCAGCCCTGGCATCGCTGACATCAGCTCCTCAGCCCTGGCATCGCTGACATCAGCTCCTCAGCCCTGGCATCGCTGACATCAGCTCCTCAGCCCTGGCATCGCTGACATCAGCTCCTCAGCCCTGGCATCGCTGACATCAGCTCCTCAGCCCTGGCATCGCTGACATCAGCTCCTCAGCCCTGGCATCGCTGACATCAGCTCCTCAGCCCTGGCATCGCTGACATCAGCTCCTCAGCCCTGGCATCGCTGACATCAGCTCCTCAGCCCTGGCATCGCTGACATCAGCTCCTCAGCCCTGGCATCGCTGACATCAGCTCCTCAGCCCTGGCATCGCTGACATCAGCTCCTCAGCCCTGGCATCGCTGACATCAGCTCCTCAGCCCTGGCATCGCTGACATCAGCTCCTCAGCCCTGGCATCGCTGACATCAGCTCCTCAGCCCTGGCATCGCTGACATCAGCTCCTCAGCCCTGGCATCGCTGACATCAGCTCCTCAGCCCTGGCATCCCTGACATCAGCTCCTCAGCCCTGGCATCGCTGACATCAGCTCCTCAGCCCTGGCATCGCTGACATCAGCTCCTCAGCCCTGGCATCGCTGACATCAGCTCCTCAGCCCTGGCATCGCTGACATCATCTCCTCAGCCCTGGCATCGCTGACATCAGCTCCTCAGCCCTGGCATCGCTGACATCAGCTCCTCAGCCCTGGCATCGCTGACATCAGCTCCTCAGCCCTGGCATCGCTGACATCAGCTCCTCAGCCCTGGCATCGCTGACATCAGCTCCTCAGCCCTGGCATCGCCGCCATCAGCTCCTCAGCCCTGGCATCGCTGACATCAGCTCCTCAGTCCTGGCATTGGTGACATCAGCTCCTCAGCCCCGGCATCGCCGCCATCAGCTCCTCAGCCCTGGCATCGCTGACATCAGCTCCTCAGCCCTGGCATCGCTGACATCAGCTCCTCAGCCCTGGCATCGCTGACATCAGCTCCTCAGCCCTGGCATCGCTGACATCAGCTCCAGTTTAGCAGCTCTGCCTTTTCCCAATCCCTGGGGACCGTCTCCCTTTACCATTATTTAGGGGACCTGTCTGCTGTGACCTTAGTGTTTATATATAAAGAATCTTTGGGAGCCACTGTGCTCTCTTAGGCGCCCGCTGCTCATTTTATATGTTTGAAGATTTTATTAAGTTTTTCACAGATCTTATTAAGCCCTTGGTAAACTTCGAAGGATTCGGCTGACCACTCAGATTATTATTTTTTAAATGCCCTTTTTTGTTGTTTATTGCCCAATAAATACTGAGGAAGTGATGCAGGCGCTATACACAGCGTTCACCTCCGTGTATACATACCTGCACGCTTTTGCTCATCTGTAGAACATATTGCGGTTTTCATGTTCACCACTAGATGTCAGCTCTACGCGGCGGCATGGCTGAAGCACAATGTCAGGGTTCCGAGGGCTAGGTGTGGGCTTGTGGCCGACCCTGGGACAGGACATATGAGAAGTGGCCTGATATGTGCAGCACCCTCTGCCAGCTTCCCTCTCTCCCTCCCTGGGTGTCATGATGGAGGAGCGCCAGCCACCTACTGTCCTGCTCACACTACTGTGCTGCACCTGGGCTTCTCATTCTTTAAGACTCCAGGGGCAGTGATGACTGATGATGATGACTGATGATGATGACTGATGATGTGATGACTGATGATGTGATGACTGATGATGTGATGACTGATGATGTGATGACTGATGATGTGATGACTGATGATGACTGATGATGTGATGACTGATGATGACTGATGATGTGATGACTGATGATGACTGATGATGTGATGACTGACGATGACTGATAATGCGATGACTGATAATGCGATGACTGATAATGCGATGACTGATAATGACAGTGATGACTGATATTGTGATGACTGATGATGATGACTGATAATGCGATGACTGATAATGCGATGACTGATAATGCGATGACTGATAATGCGATGACTGATAATGTGATGACTGATAATGACAGTGATGACTGATATTGTGATGACTGATGATGATGACTGATAATGTGATGACTGAGGATGACAGTGACGAGTTCAGTATAACTTTTGAGTGATTAATGA